>NW_022984783.1:577695-706962 GCF_010094145.1 Didymella exigua CBS 183.55
GTACTGCCTGCACCGTCTATACCACCTGCACTGCCTGCACCGCGCTGCCTGTACTGCCTGCACCGTCTATACCACCTGCACTGCCTGCACCGCGCACACCTACACCACCTGCACTCACTGTTGCCAAGTCATCGTCATGCCTCTGCTGTCATCAAGAAACTCCACATCGTATTGCGCGAGCAAACTAATCTAGGTGTTGACGACTCTACAGTCGTAAACTAGTGTAAAGAAATGCCGGGGTATTTGTCCTTGCTCTTCAAAAAAGTAAAATAAAAAAAATAAACGCCTTGCTCGACTCGGCCATCGCTGGCTCTCTGCATGCCCGAGCTGTTCCCCGTCTAGTACGCAAAATCGCCCAAAAATGTCCGCCCATTACAATGTCGCTGGAAGTACTGAGACCAAGGTGTAAACGCCGTGTGAATGCAAGGCTCCAAAGTGTCCGGAGAGAGCCGTCGTGTGTTGTTGTCTATGAAGACCCGTGTTGTTGTCTGTAAAGACCCGTTGTGCTGTTGTATGTAAAGACCCGTTGTGTTGTTGTCTGTAAAGACCCGTTGTGTTGTTGTCTGTAAAGACCCGTCGTGCTGTTGTCCATCGAGACCCGTGTTGTTGTCTGTAAAGACCCGTTGGGCTGTTGTCTGTAAAGACCCGTCGTGCTGCTGTCCATGTTCCTGAATCCGAGAAACGCCGTGGAATATTTGCAAGTCGTGTGCGCCGTAATGGTTCCCACAGCTCTACTTGGAGAACCGTCTCTGCCTCCTCGTCCGGGTAGCGTCTACTTACGGAGAACCATCTCCGCCTCCTCGTCCGGCGTCAGCGTGGCCACCGACTCCGCGTCAGACGCGCAGTCAACCAGCGCCTCCTCGTCGTCTTGGCGGATCGTGGGCTTGTTCGACTCCTTGAGCATCGCCCCAGGGAGCCATCCAACGAGCGCAATGCTGGCAACCGCCCACCACGCCAGGCCAGACATGTGGTGGCTGCCGCCCCAGCTGTCGACTGCCCCGGAAATCGTAGGTCCGAATCCGCGGCACACGCTGGCCGAAGACGCTGCCGCGCCGTTCAAAGTCCCCAGCACCCGTTTGGACGGGGACGAGTTGGCCAGGATAATCGCCAGAGATGGGTACGAGAGCGACTGGAACGTGACCTTGCCGAGGAGCAAGAAAATAAGTCCGGGGATGCGAAGCTTCTCGGGGAGGAGAGCGAGGTAGGGAGCCAGCACGTAGAGAACCGGGTACAGGCACATGGTGATCCAGAAGGTCCGCAGGCTTCCGAGCTTCTTGCTGAGCCAGGGGAAGAGGAAGAGCTGCGCCACCATCTGCATCGCGCCCTGCATCGCAAGGAAAGCGCCAATGTTCTGCGTCTGCCATTCGAACCCACCCTCGAACATGAATGGGAGGTTGGCTGTGCCTGGCACGTATGCCGCCTTGGACATGAGAATTGGGAGGAGCTGCTCCAGAGAAATTGTGTGGCTAGCCGCAAGTTAGATGTCGCACTGCGTCAGGAGACTGAAGGAAAACCTACAAAGCGAGAATGCCGTAGCACAAGATGACCAGGCAGACCTGCTTGGTGAACGCGTGTCGTACAGGCGGCGCCGGCGCCTTTTCCTGGTCCAAACAAAACGCGGGTGGCTCGGACAGGGATGTACGAGTACTGCATAGTGTCGGCGAGCTGTCGGTGCTCCGGTACACATGCGTGCGAACGTCGTGGCCCTCCAACATGCATGTCATCTCGTCAAGCGATGCATCTTTGTCGTTGAAAGACGCCTCTTGCTCCGACCTCCGAATCTTGCGCAGCAGCCACTTGCCGGCTTCGACACCGCGGTCCTCATCGTACTTCTTGTCCTCGTGCGTTTCCTGCAGGAACAGAATACCGACTGCGAGTCCAAGAACGACGACTAGGGCACAGACAACATTCGGCAAGAGGAACGGGTGCGTTTCAAAGACAGTGCCCTTGAAGAAATCGTATGTCTGCGCAGGTTGCGCGAGAACTCCGCCAAGGGAGCCGCCAATGATGGTGCTGTAAAAAGGCGGTTAGTGGGCTGCAGGACCATACTACGGAGAGGAATCATTACCCAAGGCACCATACAAAAGGCATGATGGAATAAGCGCGCGCTATGAAAGTCAGTCGACGATCCCTGTAAACTTTGGGCGTTAGAGTAAACTTACGCTGGTGCCTCTCGTCCGTAATCAGCTCAGCGACGGTTGTTTGGAGGACGCCGATGTTCCTGCATGTCGGTTAGCGGAAGGTCAGGCCCTAGCGCAAGCGATGACCTCACCCGTTGAGAAGGCCACCAAGAGCCCGAGCGAACAAAGCCACTGGCAGGCTTCCGGCGACACCAAAAAGAAGCATGCTCAAACCGGTGCCAAACATGCCTCCAAGGAGCACCTTCTTGCGCCCAATCCTGTCGCTCAGTCGGCCCCAGAAGATGCCACTGACACACTCCATGAATGCAAATGCCGATGTGACCATGCCCGTGTACATGGCTGCTTCGCCTTCGCTGTAGCCGAATGACTTGACCATCTGAAACGCGTATGGGAAAATGGACATGAAGGCAATGGGTTCGCATATCCGGCAGAGCGCTACGTTTGTTAGACCAATTGCTTGGAGCAATCACAAAGGACCACCACTCACCCAAGATAGCCATCTGCTGAACTGGGAAAGGCGCCTTGCCTCTGCTCGTGGCGGATAGTCCGCCGAATCGAGCCATTGCTGTCGTATGGGTGTGATATGCGTGAAGGGAAGATGTGCTGTTGTTACGGTCCGAGGAAAGCGTTGGTCGATGTCTGGGCGTGTTGTAGCAGGTGAGACATGTGCGGGTTGGTGTGAGTTGATACCTCCAGGGTAGAGAGGAAGAGTTCAAGTCAAGGTGGGTGCAAGCGTCTCAGAGTATATAGGGCAGAGCAAGATTTAAGTGGCGTCGTGAAGCGGATGGGCCGCTGGGGCGTGCAGGGATTAGGGCAGCGGGGAGGAAACGGAGAAACAGGCGGTGATTGTTGTGGATATGGATACGTAGTCTGGGCGGATAGGGACAGCGGAAGGACCAGCGAACGTGAAATGAAAGCGGAGCCGCGATGCCATGGCTCAACGCGCACAACATACAGTTTGCCGATAGACGTCCACAGAAACGCTGTGCTTGCAGCCACTCTGCTGCTAGCCTCACGTCAATTGCGACCCCAGGTCACCGGACGAAATGGGTGACTTTGTGCCCGAAAACAACAGCGGAGCTGTAACCCCTGAGCGAGGGCGCTTTTGTGTGTGTGTGTGCCTCACACAGGACTGGGACCGGGTTGGGCGGAATCCACGACATTGGACAGGCTAGGGTCGATCTGGTATGGTCAGCCAGGGAGAGTTGCAAGAGCGTTGAGACGTCGTGCGATGACTTGGAACTCGCGAAGACGATCAACGCGCACGGTTGCGTCCCGGCAAAAAAATATGCGGGTTGTGGTTAGCCCAAAACCGCGGATACGGTCCACATGCACTAGTCTAGTATGGCCTCCAGAGCTGCATCACACGGCGCCAGGGATCCCTGCCGTGACTAGGAAGCCCGCGAACGTCGTGCCGACTGTCGCTGGCCGCTGAGAGGCCGTAAGAGGAAACGGGATTGCTCCCAGCTTCCCCGCGGACAAATAGGACTTTGTTCCGGTGTGGACACCATCCGGTGCCAAACAATTCCTTTGTCAGAAGCCTGCTCAGGGGCATGGCAGCAAAACCTTGCGGCGCAACTGACTCTTGAGTCTTGACAGCTTGCGAGTCAGGCAGGAGAGCCTTCGCCGTACACAGTATGCTTTCCAGAAGCAAGCTTTGGCCAATCGAAGCCCACCCTGCTGGGAGCCTGTGATGGGCGTTGGCATCGTCGCTTCAAACCGTGATTGCTCCGACGAACTCAAAAATGGCGGTGTATCTGCACCTGGTAAGAGCCGCGACCACGTCAAAAGTATGCCCATCGAGGGCGTCACGCGGCGACGCGCAGCAGTAGCTCCAGCGTCGCCTTGCTGCGGTAGCTAAGTGACGATACAGCTCGTCGTCAGCAGCGCGTCCAGGGCACGAGTCGCGCGCTCCAAATGGCCGAAAGAACGACACAACACGTTTCGTGTCTCCCAGACCGCTCCTTAGCACTCCCCATGCCGCCGTTCCATTTGCTGCCCCAGGTATCATTTCCACGCAACCCTGCTGTCACCGTGATCCGAAAGTTCCCACTTGCCTCCTTGGCCAACCGACTCTCAGGACGCCCATCGTGCCGTCATCGCATATCAAACATCGTGGACCTCGATGCCCAAAGTCGCATCAGCTGACGGCGCCTTTGCGCGCATCTGCGCTCGGTAGGCACCTGCTGTGTTGCTGCCCTGAACAATAGCAGTAACACTCGCTGGCCTCCTGGTGGAGCCGGCAGCACCTCCGTCGCATGTCGCGAGCTGAGCTGTCGCAGCTGCGGCGGGCACAGTCTGCGACCGCGCAAGAACGGCTGGTTTCGACGCCGAGTCAGGATGCCTTTGTGGCGGTGTGGACGTAAGGCTGCGCTGATGCAGCCATTGGCCAGGGTGCCTTGCAGATTCCACGCGAGATGAACACGATAGACCGGGGCCTGAGAAGGCTTTGAAACGTCTTAGTGTCTTCTACTCGCGCCAGGCTGGTGGTCCTTGCGGTATGATTGCTCCATGCGAATCCTCCGATGAAGGGCTCCACCGGCTGTTGCTTTCGCATACGCATTACCGTAAGCACACTTTGCATCCACAACCGAGAGGCACGCCTGCCTGAAGCAGCAGCGAGACCTGATGCGCCCTTGGATTCGTGGGGATCCAGTGGGCGGGCGGATGCCTTGGGCGTGCCCTGTCGTCGCCGCCAACGCTGAGAGTGGGCAGAAATAGATACTTGACGGACCCGACAACATGGGTCGATTTTCTCCGATCTCTTCAGACGAGTCACTGCTCACCTCTGCCGTCGAACAATGCGCCAACGGGGCACGTGAGGCGCGGCAGTAACGTGTGATGCAGTCGCAGCCTGCTCTGCTTGTTTCGTCGTGACTGGAGCCAGCGCATTTCAAAGCCGTGAGGTTGCACGACAGGCGGTCAGATGTAGGACGAACCTATCTCCAAAGCCGCATAGATATCGCCGGGCGATCGTCACTCAGGTCGCTTCTTGGTCGCTGTGCAAGGTACTCAGCATCCGCAGACCCGGGTCGCAGTCCTGTAGTGAGCACCAGTTACTGTCGGACCGTGATCCTTGCGTTAGCGACGGTGACGGCCTCGTGGGTGCGCTGCATGTATGTGTCACTCACCGGTCCTTGTCACATTCCTGTGTCTACGCTTCTAGCTTTGTCTACGCTTCTAGCTTTGGACAGAGGCTGTCCGCGCCCAACAGGAGCTTCTCACGCAGGATTGTGTAAACTCGACACCGTACCGCCCACACCAAACGCTCCCCCACCGCTTGCAGCACTGTCTGCAGGACGCCTTGCCGCGGCGGACGCTAACGTGCATGCAACAAGGGCTGTCCACGCGAGGGTCGGACAGGAGTGCGTATAGTATTAATTATCGTTGTGGCACGAAGCAATCGTCTCATGTGGTGCTTTTTCTTGCCTCCAATCGAGCAATGGAGAAAACATCCAGCCAATTCGCGCTTCCAAATCTGCGCTGCTGCACTGCCACGTCGGCATCTGGTCTTTGTCTGCAGCACTCCCGTAATACGCGCTCATCTCCTTCGCGGCTCTGACAAGGGCACAGCTTGATGGTGTTGTGCGCTTGAAGGTGCCAGGTGCAGCGGCTAAGGGCGCCCCACTTCTGTTTAGCGACGGCCGGGCAGATCGTCCCTCAACGCTCCTGCAACCTCACCACAGGAACGACCGCATACGAAGTACAGCACCAACACTGTACGCGGCATGCCTCTATCCACCTCATCTCCGAGGCTGTCGTCTTTCCGAAAGCAGCATCTGCTCATCGAGTTGTAGGTTGCGGTCGGCAGCTTGGCGGTCGGTCTTAACAGAACTTAGCTCCACCCTGCAACATGCACAGCTCGATGGTGTTTTCGTGAGCATTACACCCGGTGATCCGTCACTATGGGTGGGCGTCATATTCGTGCGAAAAGGTAGTCAGATGTCGTAGAGCTAAGCAAAGCCTACTGACGCCATGCCTGTCTGCCACACCAGATTCTCTTTGTATTCACGCCTGACAGGTCCATATGCCCCTGCAGTCCTACGATTCCAGGCTTCATTTCCATCTAGCTATCCGGCTCTGCCACCTCTGGTGACCTTTTCTACCGATGTCTTCCACCCTCTGCTCACGCCACTCACAACATACACCCAGACAACTGCATCTTCGGACACGGACACCGTCAGCGCAACCGACGATGAACGGCTACCACCAGGTGGCTTTAGTCTTCGTCATGGCTTCCCGCACTGGTTTGGTCGTGCACGACGATCGACAGTGAGTTCACGAGATGTGAGTGGATCCGCAGTCGATAGTCCCGCTCGAAGTGTTAGGCCTGTACGCTCGGTAGCGGACACTGCAACCTCAGGCGGCTCCGGACCACAGCCCCCGGCGACTGGTATTTCCATCGTGACCATTCTCGAGTATGTCCGGTCGTCATTCAGCGAGGAGGCAGTCCTGGATTCAGTCACGTTAGACGCTGCAGCAAACCCAAGCGCATACCACGCATGGCGGGCTTATCGTGGCCCAGCATTGCCAGCGCAGCAGCTACTTAGTCCCGGTTCCGCGGTATTAGGTGAGGGCTCAGCGCTCGGAAGGAATCGACGTCCTGGAGAGTGGAACTGGGACGGTGTATGGGAGGACCGTATGAAGAGAGCGGTCAACGCTAGCTTATCTGAATCCGTTCTATACGGGCCGGGAGCCGGCGATGATATTGTAAGCTGTCGCTATCTAAAAGCTCTTTTGCTTGCTCAATCGCTGACCACACCAGATACGTTTCCAGCAGGGAGACAGTGAGACTACCGCAAAGATAAAGCAGTACCTGGACATCGCTACTGCAAGAGCGGCAAAGGTCTGATCTGACGGAGCTGGCCTGTTTGATGATGTCTCCTGGGCGACTTCAAGGTGATACGCGGCCATGCTTTGCGGTGGCAAGGACGATTCGGGCTCGTCAACAAACAGTTGAAGTCGCGACTTCCTTTGGCCTAGTGCTGAATTAGCTTCACGGAGGCTTTGTTGCATCTCCCACATACACCATCAGCATCAATAGCAGATAGCGTGCTCTATGCATGCAAACATTCAGAACATACCGTCTTCTTAGTATTCCTTGCGTTTTATACGTTGGTTGTGTTCGTCGCCCGTTCAGCTCACGCAAAACAGGTTTGTTTATTTGTTTCCTTTCACCTTGTGTGCAGTACTCACGGTCGAGGTAGGACACAGCGTGTCACGCTGTCCGTTTGCACCTCGACGCGTCAAACATGGCGCTAGCAGCGCTCGAGTCCTTTGGTCTCTCACAACACTCCGCGTTCTGCCCTCCGCCGCTGCACATACAGAAGAAGCGCAGAGCCACATTCCGCAAACGCATCTTCCGTAAGTCGACCCATCATCGAGTCGACGACAAGTATGTGTATGGTCCGTTAGACGACATCATCAACGAGATAAGAAGCGACATCTGGGAGTCACCACAGGACTACAGCACTGAAGCATATCCTCTCGGTTGGGCCGCTTCGCTCGAGGTGCCATCGACTTGGACCGTAACACCCTTGCCTGTCAGTCGATTGCCCAGCAACCAACCTCTGACGATACGCAAGAACAGGGAAAGTCGTTCTTCGACATCGGGCTCCAGTATGGGTGACCCAGCAAACTTCGCGCGCACCAGCAGTCATGACAACGCATTCAACGGTGGACCAGTAGGCGCGCCTGCCTCAACAACCGCCCCATGGCCTTTGTTTGATGCCCCTATGTCGTACGAAGCAGCGCACGCGCCAGTCGTGTCAGGCACTGCTGGCCATACCTACCACACCGAAGCCGCCGAGAATCTCAGCCAGAGTGCGGACGATCGCCCTGTCCCTACCAAGCGCCGTCCTTCTGTTCTTCGGCTATTCACTGGCCTGTCTCGTCTGCGGCGGACAGATACTGGCGAAACAAGTGGCAGCAGCGGTGATGCGTCAGACTCGGCCTGGCCCACTACACTCGAACTCCATGATGAGGCCGACGTCAGCGAAGACCCGTCACCGGAGCCAAGCGAAGACGCTGTCGAGGCATATATTAGGAAGCATGCACGCAAGTGTGTCACTATCCCACGTACCTTTGAGCTGAAGAGTAGTTGCTGACCTGCACAGCGGGGCAAGGCTAGGATCAATCATGGGCCGTATTGCCAGACGACTTCCTTCACCTATGGAACACCGCCACGAAGAACCCGAGGCTGAAAACATAGCCACTTGCGGGAAGAATCCCACAACATTGCGAGCTGCTGTCAGAGTCTTTTCTGAGGTTGCTCAGCTAGCCGGGGAGGGGCAACAAGAATTCTGGGTCGCTGTGGAGACTGAAGGCGCTCTCCACAATCGTGGGCTGCTTCCAGAAAGTACTATCGATGTCATCTTTGTGGTTGATAACGCGTGAGTGCGGAAAAGTCGAGATAGATCCGCGTAACTAACCCATTCTAGGTACTATGTCAGCAAAGAGTGTCTAGGTAGAGCTCTGGACGCCGTAAACAGTGCTCTCTATCACATCGACCGGAGTGACCGTGTAGCGCTCTACACCACACACTGCACTCATCAGTCTGTTACAGGAAACAGACCAGATGTACTATTTCCACTTGGACACTTCAACACAAATACCGAAGAAACGTTCCGCGATCTCACCGCATCTATCGCCAAATGCGGCACACAAGCGTGGAAACCACCTCGACCAAACCCATTGATGGCTGAGGTCATCCTGGGTGTGGTCAAGTCCGTCGAGGACAAGAACCTGAAATACCGACGTACCCATGTTGTATTACTCTCTCCAGCCGCACACATCCTGCACGATGTATCAAAGTCTTGTCCAGACCTATATGTCCATCAGATCAATCCTGCAGCTATCCCATTCCGGCGCTCCCCTGACGCTAGCGATGTGCAATGCGTCGAAGAATGCTGCAAGAACTTCTTCATTAGCAACTGGAACCAGTACCAATCTCTTCCGGGGCGTATCAAGCGTGTTCTCAAGTACGCTCGGTCGGTGAAGCCAGTGGGTGAGATCAACAAGGTTTGCGTCGACCTTCGAGCCCGGGATGGCTGCGAGATTGTTGAATTCTCAGGCAACAAGGATATCGCGAGTTTACGTCTTGGCCAGGTCCATACAGTGTTTGCCAAAGTCCGTGTCGGACGATCAGCAACCAAAGAGGTGGACCTGCTCTCCAAGAACCCAATTTTTAACTCCTCATTGGACGTCAAGGATCTCAGACAGCAGCTACAGAATGCCGCAACCGTAGGTGCTGTCAAGGTGCACTTGCTAGATGTCCAAGTCTACCATCAGAACACGCTGCATGGAAATGATTGCTGGAATTATACTGAGACACCCTTCCTCGTCGTCCGCGACTTGGGTGGCCTAGCTCCTCCGTTCGACACCGCTGTGGAGGTACAGAAGCGTCGACTGTTCCACGACTTCGTTCAGCTGCAGTCGGATGCAGCAAAGGCAGAAGCTAATGCTTTTCTTGCCTCTTTGACCAACAGCCAAGGACCTCTGAAGAGGCTCGTACAACGCACGTTGAAGGAAGTCGATCGATACGAACAAGTGCTCAAGTACGAGCAAGAGCACCGTCAGAGACTACCATTATGTCCAGGTCCGATCGCCATCGAGGCTTCACCTCACGAATGGCTTGTGGGCGTTTGGAACAGAAAGAAGATCAAGCGTCAGGGTATCGCCATGGTCGAAGAGGAGGAAATTAATGGTCTCATTGACGGTCTGTACGGTCTGGAGCGGCTGGGCTGAATTGACAGCCATCGAAACTTCAGGACGGGCTGAATTTTAACATGTTTGAATGGTGATCTTGTGATTGTTGGGTTACCATATTCTGGAACGTGTTTCGGAATTTGGGGCGTTACAATTCGGTACAAACCGAGCGAGGAGGCATGCGTACTAGTCGACGCGCAGGTTTACGCGATAACGCAACATGTAATACGGCGGTCTTATGCATTTCGACGGACGTATGTCCGGACATCTTTAGCAAAAGCTACGATAAAACCTTTGTGCCAAAAGCATAATTTCGCTCAGCTTACTTTATCCAAGGTTTCCTTCGGCTAAACTCTCCTGCCCAACCGTCGGAGCTTTCCCCGCAACGCAAACCGCAAAGCGTAGCGAGCATCATCAGTGCCCAAACCTCAATCTCAAACCCGGCACTTCCTCCTGCCGCGCGCCAAAGCTTTGCAAACTCTAACACACTTTTGGGACCGAATTACCACTACGACTAAGAAGGAAAGTAGTCGGATCACTAACTTGAAGTAGAAAGTGACGGCAGGAGTCAGCGGCATTCCCCGCGCACACACCACCACATGGCAGACGGGACTAGTCTGCGCTACCGGGGAGCAGGCGAGACGAGGCAGGCGAGACGAGGCAGAACAGCGTGGCCACGCTCTCGTCTCGGACGCTTGGGGCGGACCAATCGGGTCTGCAGGAAGGCTGACTTCGGTCTGAAACAGGTATTTGGCCGTTATTGATCAGCGCCGGAGTCGTGAAGCGCTACTATTGATTTGGCAATGACCTGTTCAATTTCTGCTGCAGACGCTAGCAAACGTGTGGATGGTGTGTGGCTCGTGGGTCCTGGCGCGAGCTGGGCGCGAGACTGGATGCCTGTTCCTGGCCAACGTTTGGAGCGTTGGGGCTACTGTTGCTGGGATCAGGGAGGGAAGGTAGATCGCCGATGATGGACGCATGCCAAGATCGATGGAGGGCTCAGAGGGTGAATGTCGGCCTTTAATGATGACGCAGGGGTGGGAAGGATGGCTTGGCGACTGATATCGTATCGAGTGCATGGTTGTTTTGCCGACTAAATGGTGAACATTTCGGGGCGGCGTGTGTTCGGTGACCGACGCGATATCAGACAATCATCCCTGAAATTCAAGGTTGGCAAGGAGGAAGTCCTCGTTTCAAAATGACCGGTTTTCTCTACAGTATTGGTACGGACGCCTACGGCGCTGTGGGTAGTGTGCGAAGTGAAATGTGATGAATGATAGTTTGAAAACAAAGCTGGAGCATGGTGTTTGGCTTGAAGCATCTTCAACGCCATTGAATCCAGATAAAATGCCCTACTGAGGCATCCAGGCCATCAGAACTCCTTTCCAATCAAAGCAGGGTCTGCAAATCTCAACTCTCTACTCCTCTTCTCCCGTACGATTGGATCTCTCGACAGTTCTTCGTGCGCTGGATCTGGTCTGACGTGCGCCCTCGGCACGTCCAGTCCAACGCTCTTGCTGTACCTATGCGGTATTTTGACAGTCAATGGCAATCCGTTGCCAGCTAGAAGGATCTGCCCTGCTCCTATGAGGGAGGGCTTCGTGCGAGCGTGCGACTTAGGGACAGGCTTCTTCCTAATCACAGGAGATGCAAACTTGAGAGGCGCAGGTATACTTTGCTCATCTGAGAAGTGCTTCTCGGAATCGTGTTTGATGTCGTCCCATCCCAGAGGCTCTGGTGCAGTTGGTGGAGGTGAGAAGGGCTTGATCACAGAATAACGGCCCACTTGCACAAGTACAGGTGAAGCAACACTCTTCTGTGGTATCTTGACCTCCTGCGCTTCGTGCAGGTACTTTGCCGCCACTGGGCTCAACAGTGACTTGGCCGACGTCATGCTATTGGGTTGTCTGACTGGTAACTTTGGCCCTACTGGGGTTCGAGGAGTCCGTGGAGTCACAAGATTCGGCGACGGGGCGAATATTGTCACGCTATCGGATGTACGATCCTGCTCGTTGACATGAAGAAGTAGGTCGTGCTCGAATGGGTCCGCAAACGGGTCGCTGTCGATGGTCTGACGTCTAGCATCGTTGGCTAGCAAGGGACCTTGAGTCGACGAGCGCTCGTAAGGTGAGACTGGCGGATACATCGAAGCTGGGGTGTTGAGGTATGCGTACGGGTTAACGGCCATCTGCAAGTACTGCCCCCTTTCGCCTTCCACATTGCGCGGTGTCCTGAGTTCTGGCCTTCGAATATCATCCGGTGAGAAAGGAGCGAAGATCGGTGATGGGATCACATAGTCATTAAATGGATCTGTGACATCTGGTGGGTACTTCGTGTACAAGGACGAATGATCGGGGGTACCACCATAGCCCGCTACTGCAGATGAAAGCGCCCGTGCGGTATTGACACGTGCATATTCAGAGTATCTGTGAATTGCTGGGTCGCAGACTGCCCTCACGAACGGGTTGCCAGGACTTGTGAAGCGAGTGACTGGCATCGTGACTGTGCTATGACGCTGCGTGTGGATCGATACACCCCGTGCTGCACCCCGCACAGTATCATTCGGACCGCCTGTAGCACCAGACATCAAAGCATCCGTGTCGCCACCATCTCCGCTAGTCTTAGGGTCGTAGAGATATGCAATCTTCGGGTAGATCGATCCAGTACTCATACGATTGCCTTGCTTGGTCACATAATAGCGACGAGCGATGAAGATGACTGCGACGACTGCAATGAGCAGACCAGTTGTGGCGCCGACCGCAACACCAGCGGTCTGCGAGGTCGTGAGCGGAGGCGGACTAACAGCAGCAGCTGTTTGGCTTGGACTGCTTGTAGGAACGTGTGGGCTCGCAGTTGTCTTCGCGTCTTCAGTACTAGATCCGTCTGTGGCTGGTGTCCCATCAGAACTTGATATTGACTTCGCACTCTGGGTCTCCGATGGAGAGTCAGATGCACTATCTGAAGTATTGGAGGTTAACAGACCTGCAGTTGTTGAATTGATTACAAGTGGAACGGAAGAAGTCTGTAAAGCTTCGACCTGTGTAGCATTAGAAGCAGGCCCGGTGCCTAGAGTGGTACCCGTGGGCGGTATCGAAAGACTGAAGGTGATGCCGAACTCTGGTGTCTCCGTCGTTGTGATGTTGACAATGCCGGATGAGCCAACTGTAGCAGCCAACGACGATTGTTGCATTGGCGATGTCGGGGTTGAGGTTACTCCAGTACCGACACTGGTAGAAGACGTGAGTGTTTCACTTGCAGGAATCCGTGTTTCTGGGCCTTGCAAAGTGGCCGTAACCGTTCCAGCGCTGGAAGTTCGAGCCTCTGTCTGATTCACTACAGTCCCTGTCACAGGACTGAATAAAGAGAAAGCGACTGTACTCAAATCCAGTACAAACGATTTAGTACGGGAGACGTATATCGTGGAGAAGGTAGCTGTGATCGTTCCTGAGGTGGTAGGAAACCTCAATGTTGCTTGTATGTCATTCGTCTGAACCGATGATGGCAGAGGTGTGTCAATGGTTAATGCTCTAGATGAAACAAATGACCGGGTGTCACTAAAAGATGCAATGGCCAAAGAAGTTTGCGTTGAAGACCAAGTCGTGGCTGTGAAGCTTGGATCAGCGGTTTCCGAAGCTGAAATTGGGCCATTGGTAGGAGAAGTCATCGAAGGGTGTACAACTGACGTTGGATGCTGCGATGAAAGAGCCTGACTAGCACCGGAAAATGAGCTGAAAGACGGCGAGCTGCCACTAAATGCCGATAGAGGTGAAGAGCTAGTGGTATTAATACCCTGTACGGACGACATGTGAGTGTTGGTGATTTGCGGTCCTGAATCAGTGATCAGGCCGAACGGTGACTGTCTTCGAGTGGTAGTGGCAGACGATGGTCCGGTAGAAGCAGGCTGTGTGGCAGATAGTGTTTCTACAAAGGTTGATGTATGTGAGATATCGATGGAGGTCTTTGAGGAAGATGACCCGGAGGAAGCTGCACCGGTGGCGAGCGGTTCAGATGACACAAGCGATGGACTCGGTACACTGCCAGTGGTGATGCTTGATGAAACACTTGTTCCAAGTGAGGCTGATGGCGATTTAGTGGCGCTACCGAAGCTAGAGGACGCGGTCCCGAAATTTGATGATGCAGATGCGCCTGGCTCAACCAACGTAGGCGATGGTGCAAGTACAGAGGTCGAAGAAGGAGTCAGGCTAACAGACGTCGCTGAAGTGACTTCCATCGATGACGAGATAACGACACCAGATTCGCTTGGCGACTGAGGTATCTCTGTCGTTGCTGAACTGCTAGAAGAAGTCGCCGCTAAAGAGTGACTGGACTGTTGGGAGGCCGGTAAACTCTGCGAATCAATGACTGAGCTAGACAAGCTTGATGTCTCACTAAACGTAGTCTTTTGCTCCGCCTGGGTGCTGCTAACAGGAAAATTGGACGAGGAGGAAGTAGTCGCTCCAGAAGGCTGATCCGTAATGGCACTCGGAATACTGCTGGTAGTAGTTGTAGACTCGGCGATACTGTTACTTGAAGGCTGCTCAGTGGAGCCGATAGATGCAGCTGAAGTCGGCAGAAGGCTTGATGAAGGTGTCGACAGTGTCCCTTCCATCGTACTTGTTGCATGGTCCAGGACAGAAGTTGAACCAGGCCCCAATATCGAGGAGACCGGCATCGATGACGCTGCACTTGGTGCAACGACGGTGGTAGGCTCGGGCGCGACGCTCAAGGATATCTCCGTCGTACCGGAGGCCGAAGTCGGGAACAATGGGATGGAGGAAGAAATCGGTGCTTGTGCATTGGAAGAACCAACGGAAACCGTGGGACTTGGTATCGGCGTGCTGGTTGCTTCAGATAATGAAAGGATGATTGAGCTCTGTTGCTGCTCGATAGGCATAGTTGCTGTGGTGCTCGGCTGAGTTGTCAACACAGGTGTGCTGACCACGTTGCTACTGGTTTCCGGCACGAATGTTGAGGATAGAGGTGCTGGTACAATGGAGGATCTGGATTCGATCAAAGTAACAGTAGTCACGCCGTCACTGGTCAAAATTGGGAAGATGTCAGACTGTGCTTGTGAAGTTCCTTCAGCTGGAACTGAAGCCAAAGTGTGTGATGGGAAAGGACTTGCTGTTGAAGACGGAATAAGGTCTGACACAGCAGTGGACATGGACGTTGACTCAAGCCTTGAGCTGGTTACAGATACCATGCTACCTGTAGCCTGTGACTCGGCCGTGAATGAGCTCATGACGAATGTACTATCGAGGACTATCGAGGAGATCGCGTGCTCTGAGGTCACAACTTGCGAAAAACCTGACGGTCCTGTTGTCGAAATTCGGGATGGCCGCTGTTCAATTGCGGAGCTCGATGGCGACATGCCTCCGGTACTATGCAGGCTCGTAGTCGAGACATGACTGCTACTCAGTGTAACAGAGGTGAAGTCTTGTCCGGATTCGATTCGTGTAGGGAGAGGGAAGAATGATGAGCTCGATTCAGGCAACGATGCTGTTGTCGGTATAGCAATACTAGTCGACGCTTGGGATGTCTCCGGGACTTCGGAAAGGTTGGATGGTTCTGCGTCTTTGGAAGTCGGCACAATGATCTTTGTTGAGCTCGTCTGGTTCCCCACAGGTTGTTGGCGAAGCTTCAGCGAGGGGAAGCTAAGCCGTTCGGCTTGGTGATGCCTCTTATGCATGGTAACATCTGGTTCCAAGTTAGCATACAGGACTCTTCACGTTGAATCGATATAGCAACAAGGGTCATGTACCCTTGCTGAGCGCTGCTGCGGTGAAAGTCAACGCCAATGATGCCGCGTAGAAACCGAGCAGGTCCCTCTTGAACCACATCGCATGGTCGCAAATCAGAAATGACTGATTGAGTGTATTAGCAGTAAAGCGACCCTGCAATTCCAAGAAGCGCACAGTAGGTAGTACGGCATTGAATACTTATTGACTTTGCATCTCAAGTGCGAACACCGACGGATTTCTGCTCGTGGTAGGCTGGATCGGGCCAATTCTGGCTTAGTGAACCTGCAAGGCCCCTGTCCATTTATGAGGCTTAGCCCCATAGTAGTCCGAGAATACCTACCAGTCATCTAACTTTAGCATGCGGTACTCCGTCGGCGCAATGCATCTATAGGTTTTATGCGACTTGCGAAGATTTGGGATTCGTTCGTGAGGGAAGCTCGTTGCGGTTGGTACGCTAGCCGGGGCACTGCAATATACACGGCTGCTGCCCTCTGCAGATACGCGCTGGAAAGTCGCGATCTCGCTTGTCGCAATCGTCCAGACGGTGATCACATCTTGAAGTTGCTTTGCCGTGCTGCTTATGCACATCGGTTGCTGTCGGTGTCGCCCACACCCCATATCATATCCGGTTCCCGGCCCCCAATTAGCAGTCTCGACTTCCTGCAGTATCTTGACCGTGGCCTTCTCATCAATCTCATGTCGCCGCGTCTGCAGTTGATCCATTCCCAGATACCACATTAGCTTGGCTGTCTCTGATAATCTCCTGCAGCCACATGGGAAATGCGCGGATCTTGGGCGATATCGCTGGACCTAGAACAATTTGTCCACTCCTTTCTGCAATGATCTGCTTGACCATCGCGTCAGCGACATCCTCAGGCTCCAGAAGAGTAGCTCTGGCTTGCTTCAGCCCTGCTTTGATCGCTTCATGAGACGTTATTGCCGACTTCGTCCAGCCCGGATGGACGATGGTTGTCTTGATCTGCGGGCACTTGTATCGATGCTTCAACTCCTGGGTGAGGCCCTCGTGAAAAGCAAGAAGGGCTGCCTTAGTAGCGCTGTAATCGACTGCGCCGGCGAGAGCTACGAATGAGGCTAGACTAGCGACGCTCATGATATGGCCCTTCTTGTTGGCAATCATGTCCGGCAGAAACTCCTGAACGGTACTCCAATGACTGATCAGGTTGATGTCGAAAAGCTGCCTCAGCGCTTCAGTTGGAATTTCAAGGATGGTGTAAGCATTTCCGATGCCCGCATTGTTGATTAAGACTGAGGGTGAGCCCAGATCAGAACGGACATCTTCTGCAGCCTTGTGAACATCGTTCCTCGAAGTGACATCGCAGCGATAGTACCGGATCAGTTTTCGCTCAGCTTTGAGATTGTCAGCGGATACGATCGGCCTATTGGATGCATGGATTGCTGACCATCGGTGAATTGGCTGGACAACGCCCCAATATCGAGGACTGCGACCTTGACACCATGTGATACAAGCTTCTGGACGACACAAGCACCAATCCCCGCCGAGCCACCAGTAACGACTGCGACCTCCTTGGACCAGTGCCAGTTACTCCTGTCATTCCTCCAGCTCCACCTGTTGTCAGCCAGTTTGTTGAGCACAGCGTTGGCTTCAAAAGTGGTCCAAGCAGCCAAGCCCCATTTGATGAGGCGGAAAACGATTACTTGTTGACAGCCAAGAGGTAGGTCGTCTGGAATGCCGATTGCTGTGGGATTGACAAGCTGCAGACCGATCCATGTGGCGGCCAGAGTCAGGCACCGAAACATAGTGGCTTGTGTTCAGGCTTGATGCGTCAGCAATTCGCAGTACCTGCATGAACAATGGTGTATTGGGGGCTGCCTGTCTCGGAAGTAAGCACTATGCAGCAGTGGTGGTGCACGAAACCCGAATTTGCGACATGACCACCATTTGAGGTATATTGAAAAGGTACGAAGTAAGTTTGGGGAAGGAGGTGCGTACGAGTAGCGTGGGGCTGATCCCGGAACTTCTACGCGTTGATTGGCTGCGCAAAACTGAAGCCATCACACCCGCGGCTCAAATGTCCCTTCCTTTACCTGCAACACCAAAACATAACCTTGTGACGTATGCCTTCTGTTCGACCGAGCTTCCTCAGCGGAACGCTCACGCCGTTCCTTTATCCGGCATTCACCGAATCGACACTCCTCGCTGTTTCGCGTAGATGTCCGTTGCATAGGCGATACCCACCAGCACGATGTAGCTCTACAGGTACCGAACAATCGGACTACTCACGACTCGACCCCACCCCAGATGATTACTCGCTTACGCCCTTCGCCGATCGAACGATTCTCACCTTGGAAGCTGGTGCTGGCGGTCATGGCTGCGTCTCGTTTCTGCGCGAGATGTACACCCCAGAAGGGCCTGCGAATGGCGGCGATGGAGGCAGCGGAGGCAACGTATACATCCAGGCGGTGCGTGGTGAAACCTCGCTGCACAAGCTTGCTCGAAGACGTCTTATCAAAGCTGGAAGAGGCCGAAACGGGCAGGGCAAGGTGAAGGGTGGCGAAAGGGGCGCAGATGTCCTCATTAAAGTGCCAGTGGGGACTATCGTGCGCGAGATACAAAGACACGACCCTGTTGAAGTTCTTCTCAAAGAGGCCGAGGAGGCTGAGATGCAGCGCGAGCGCGCGGAAGCAAATAGCGACGTGGTGGAAGAGGAGGGTGGTTATAAGAAGGATCGATGGCTGGTCTATCCTGGAACAGTGCCCACCGAACTGAATAGGATGAAGTTTCCTCAGCTTCCAAAGCCTCGACGGTCACATCTCGCCGCTCTCGAGCCGCAATCGCCGATATGGCTCGACCTCGACAAGCACATGGAGACGCCCATGCTCCTCGCAGCCGGTGCTATGGGTGGTCTGGGCAATCCCAACTTCATGACGCCCTTCAACAACAGACCGAAGATGGCGACAAAAGGAGAAGAGGGCCTCAAGATCTCAGTTCAGCTGGAATTGAAGATTCTTGCAGACCTTGGACTGGTCGGTCTTCCAAACGCAGGAAAGAGTACCCTCCTTCGGGCTCTGAGCAACAGCCGTGCTCGAGTAGGTAACTGGGCCTTCACAACGCTTCAGCCAAATGTTGGCACCGTCGTTCTCGACAACCACAAAGGTCGACCACTCGTCATGAAGCGCAACAAGCATGGCGAACTCCGCGAAAGCTTCACGATCGCCGACGTGCCTGGACTCATCGAGGACGCACATCTTGACAAAGGTCTTGGTCTTGGCTTCCTCCGTCACGTAGAGCGCGCTGCTGTCTTGGCGTTCGTTATCGACCTCAACGCCGGCGATGCTGTCCAAGCCCTGGAGCTGCTCTGGCGCGAAGTCTCCGAGTACGAAATTCTACGTGGCAAGGAGCTCAATGCCGAAACAGAGCGTAGGATGGTCATGTACCGCCCTGCCGGCAGCCTTCAACCAAAGTGCGAAACTGACATGCTCGACGAACCGGACCTGCATTCTTCACTAGAACCCCTGCCCTTCCTGACATCAGAGCCTATCTCCGCGAAGCCGTGGTTCGTCGTTGCTACTAAAGCGGATCTGGAGGGTACGCAGGAAAATTATGTGAGGTTGCAAGATTACTTGGCAGACGTCAAGAGTGGCGCGCAGCCGCACCCAAGCGGGCGTGAGAATGCATGGAAAAGGGACGTCTCATCGATTCCAATTAGCGCAATTCATGCGCATGGTGTCGAGGCAATCCCACAGATAGTCATGGACCTGCTAGATGATTAGAGAGATGTAAGTGTATTGTAGGACTATCACATCATTTTTACCACTCCCAGGTCACGGCGACTCACTAAGTATGCTGGGTATTCTCAGGGATAGACTTACAGTTGCAGGGACCGTATTCTGATCGAGTTCTCTAGTATGCAGCTATTCAATGAGACTGACTCCCCGTCACATGAACATTGATGGTCCCAATCGGGTGGTCCCGATGTCCAAAAAATCAAACAAAACAATAAACCCATCTTCACCAAAACTTGCTAGGACGGTAAGAGCAAAAGGACGACAAAAAACATACAACAGCGGGTATTCGCTAGTGGTCACCCACCTAACTACTAATCCGCCGGTACGTTGCTTAAATAGGGCTGAGCGAACGGGAAGCCTTGTTTTCAACGTCCTATGGTCGTATGTGAGAGATACTTATGACATAGCATATATAATGAAGTTATTGCACTCTCTAGATGCCGCTTATATGACCTGGTTCAGGTGCCAAGTCGTGCTTCTGGGGCGTCTTTCAAAGACTTATCGCCGCACCGATCCAGATTTTGGTCTTTCATGAATCTGTATGGTGGTAAGATAGGGGTTTGAGGTTATCGACCTACTGTAGGGTCTGGTGCGTGCAGCTACCATGCTTCCATCCTCAAGTGAACCACAATCTGGGTTTGAGCTTTTCATACGCCACGCAATGCCCTTCCAAAATCAGCTCAATCCTACGACATGTACAAGAGACTGATCTTTGCATTACTGGACAGGACATGGATCCCGATAAGCAGCCTCTTCTCAGCCAGGCAAAAGATGTCGAGTGGGATGAAAAGAAACACACCTTCGACAACAAAACCGCTTTATCCAACGCATTATCTGGAACATATCAAGAGAAAGCGTGTGAGGTGCACCTTTATGCTGAGGGACCACGACTCCCACTTCTGATTCCTCTCAAAACGCAAGTCATGTACTGGACAGCCTCGGTCAGTACGGTAGCCTTTGGCCAAGTCATCCGCTGCGTCGCCACCCAGCATTATCTGACAGGCCTCGCTCTTCTTCTGACTGTGGCCGCCTGCCCAATCACAACCACAATCCTGTATCTACGCGGCCGACCTTGGTGGAGCAAACGAGAATCGTGGATCATCACCGTCGCACTCGTCATGCTCTTCGCCAATGAGTTGATGCGACCACTACGTCTGATCGCCGGGATGCACCGACTGAATCAACCTCATCGACCACCTTACCAGAACAGGTTCACACCTCCTTATTGCCGACAACGGCTCAAGGGGTACAGTCTGGTGTGGACCGCCTCACTTGACCCACGTTGACAGGCAGGCACTTTGTCAGCGTCAAGACAAAATACGCGGCGTCTGCCACGGCACGCTTGCCTGGTGCATCACGTATGCACTTGCACGGATTGTCGCACATGTACTGAGAGCCCCGCCCTAAGTCGTGGGATTCACTCTTTGAGGCGTAGGATGTCCTGGAGATATGGACGAGCCAATGCGATCACTGCTGCTAAGACCCATGCATGCTCTGGTACTCTGGCTATATGATCGGATCTTATACGGAGTTGGCAAGCTCGCACGACAGTAAGCAGGTTTACACCTAGCCACTCACGAGACATGTCATCGACATTTTTTTTGCAATAGATAGTGCTCTCTGTGACTATACTAGCGAACTCTGCAGAGCCAAGGGGTGTCCAAGCCGACCTTGTTGCTCGTTCCTCAGCTGATTGCCAAACAAGTCGAATCCTTGGGGAACAGGGACTACGCTATACGGGCGATGATCAGTGTTGGAAATGCCATATATTGGAATCAATGATCTGGAGGTGGAACTTACACCGGCTCTCTCGACCTCGTTTGCGGCGACCCGAGTACTCAGGCATATCAGCAAGAGGTCTCAGTGGTCAAGAGGGTTGGAAGGCCCGCATTCGAAGCTGGAATCTATCGCAGCCCATACACCTCGGTCATTTGAAAGTATACGAGCTGGAGTGACCCTGTTGCAAGGCCCAGTAAACAAAATTGAGCGATGACCGATAGAAATGACTACAGCTCAGCCTCGATTGGTCCAGTCGGGGGTCATCTCTGTGGGCTAGGCCCACGGAACCGAAGTAATCGCATGGCAACATGTGTTCAAGCAGTCCTGGCTAAAGAGGGCGATCGCTCAATGAGTCAAGATGGATTGAGGATACAACGTCGCTGGTTCCAATGCGGGGCATGAGAACGATGCTATCGTCTGGTCGAGTGTCGATTATGCTTCTGATAATTCCTAGTTGCGAAGGCTAGAAATTGCCTATCTACGTGACTTCATTTCTTCTCAGCCTTCTCCTTCAACTTTGATTGGCCATCTTGGACGGCTGTGTCCAAACCGCTCCACCTTCTCGCAATGTGCTGAATCCCATGAGGCAGACACCCGAGGACTTGGATATATCTGGAGTAAAGTGGAAGCGCGACCTCACCACTCTCACCCTTATCTACCAATCTAATGATCCTCTGTGCTATTTCTGCAGGCGTGACAAGCGGCCCAAAGAACTTGCTCGGCGCGTGTACGTGCTCGAACATCTTCGTGCTCATTTGCCCAGGCTGTACCAGTATTGTCTTGATTTCTTCTGCTCCAGGCATGTTCGCGAGTTCTGCGCGAAGCGAGTGATGCAGAGCCAGAAGAGCTGCCTTCGAAGCGCAATACGCGGAGAGGTTCGCTGCACCGAGATGACCAAGTACGGAGGATACCGTGACAATGGTGCCGCGGCTTTCTGCAATCATGTGTGGGAGGAAGGCACGGAGGGTTGTGAAGTGGGAGATGGTGTTCACGCGGAAGGTCTGCTCGACTTCGGCGGCAGTAGACTCGAGGATCGACTTTGTGTGGACGATGCCGGCGTTGTTGATGAGAATTGTCGGAGGGCCAAGCTATGCTCGTTAGCAAGTCATGCTTCACACAACTTAGTCAGTCGTCTACTCACATCCTTGACGATCTTCGCTGCCGTAGCTTCCACCTGCTGCGCATCTCCAACATCGCACTGGTAGTAGGCCACCCCCCTTGCCTCGGCTTCCCCCTTGTCCACCGTCTTCAAATCTAGTACAGCGATATTGGCGTTCCTCATTCCATATGTCTCCGCCAACAGCCCACCAAGTCCATCGACACCACCTGTGATGACAATGACCTCCTCGCTCAAATCAACCTCTCGGTGTGGGCCAAAGGCTACTCTGTCGCTGACAATGCCGAAAATACCAGTCGCGCTCATCAGAACGGACCAGCCAATCGCAATGCGCATCTCAGGCGCCTCATACTTCGTGTACTGCGCGCGCAGACACAGGACGAAAATCCAGGACACGAACGGGTGGAAGATTGTGTAGCCCAGCACGTACCATATCAGGTCGATGGTCAGGTACTGGTGCCATGGCGCATCTGCCTCTGGTCGTTGGATCTTCTTGGGCGGCTGAAAGGGCACTGTTTTGATGGTGGACGACATTGTGGGTGCCTCGATGCAGGAGGGACGATGCTCGATCATGATGTAACGCGCAATGAACGGGTGGGGCCAGGTTGGCGCGTAATAGAGGCAGATAACGTCGATATATCAGGTTAATACCACAGCTATGGAGGATACTGAGGAAGACTGAGGAAGCCTGAGGAAGTCAAGATTTGTGGATGACATGATCTCGGTTTTCATGTTCTATGTGCGCATTTATCGAGGCGTGATGCTGAGGGTTGCAGCGTTTCATGACTGTCGCGCCTCAGGTATCAACCTTATCTTAGCACGCTTTCCTAATTAGCAGATCTCGAGCAGAGCTGTCAACCAGACCAGCCCGTGCTTGTTCCTGACTAAAAAAGCATGCAAATTACTTTTGGGTGTCACAGATCACGAGATCTGCGTGGCTGAAGTTATGAGATAGAAATATCAACGCATATGGCTGAGGCCGGGCTGCGGCTTACTCGAGGTTGCTGTGCCTTGAAAGTGAACTTGCGGCATGTGATCTCACCGGTGCATGCATGCCCATTGCAGGACACCGGCTGAGATCACAGCCAGCAGGACTTTACGTGTCGAGTGACATTACGATGCAGTCCGGCGTATTGGTTTGGTGAGTAGACAAGTCCTCTTTCCTTCGTCTTTAGCTACGATGAAGTAGGACAAGGGTACCTCGATTCTGGTAGTGAAAGCAAGCCATAGGGCTGGCTCGTTTCTACAGCAGCCCAACTCCGCTCCCTACAAAAACAAACTCCACGTCCAATCGCGACCAGAAGCACACACACCA
Organism: Didymella exigua CBS 183.55; assembly: GCF_010094145.1. Classification (NCBI taxonomy): domain Eukaryota; kingdom Fungi; phylum Ascomycota; class Dothideomycetes; order Pleosporales; family Didymellaceae; genus Didymella; species Didymella exigua. The sequence goes on from NW_022984783.1 coordinate 601,264, forward strand.
GCAACGAAGCCTGTGACGACATGCCGTTTCTGATCTGACATTCTCCAGAAACTTCAGCTGCAGTGTCCAGCTTTCACATAGCAATGTTCACATGTGCACGCGCGCAAGGGTCTATCATCTGAGCCGCTTCGCCTCACGACACAGGCAGTGAGACACTGCACGAAGCGCAGTTGACCGGCCGCGTCTGCCTGGTGTTCGAGACTACAAACACCCGCGCTGGGCCTCTCGCCTCACTTCAGCGCGCACAGCGTAGACCTGATCGCCCGCCATGGTCAAAGCTGATGCTTCGCGAAATTACTATGCGGATCTGAAAGTCACTCCCAACGCCAGCGAGAACGAGATCCGCAAGGCTTTCCGCTCTCTTGCCCTGCAATACCACCCCGACCGCAATCCAGGGCGTGAACAAGAGTTTGTTGTCAAATTTCAAGAGATCCAGGCTGCTCACGAAGTCCTATGTGATCCAACGCTGCGGCTCAAGTACGACAAGGAGAGAACAAAGTACCGCAATCTGAACGTACCTACGAACACGCCGAACACACCACGAACCAGACCGCCCCCTCCACCACGGAATGCCTACACGACCACCGCACCCAGCAGCTCCTACCACCGTCCTCAGCCCCCAAAGCCTCAGCCTCAGCCGCAACGACCGCCCCCGCCACAGCATCACCAGACGTACAACAGCGGGCAGGACAGATTCACCAACAAGAACTTCAGGCCGCCACCGACCGCGCAACGGCCACCTTCAGGGCATAAAGACTCGCAGGACCGTGCGAATGTCTTCACAGCATGGCAGAAGATGAAATCAGGCGCTCGGCCTGAAGAGACTCGACCACACAATCCTACAAACACCAAAAATCCCAATGGTGCACCTTTTGGGCGCAGTCAGAGTACAAGGGTGCCGTCCAATAAGACTGGCTTCAACCCAGGGACGCCGGGTGCAGACGAAGGGCCGGCAAAGTCAGGAGGGTATCGGTCAAGCTATGCCCGCCCAGCTGCGACACCACCCACACCAGCTACACCTAACTCGCCCAACGTTGATGCACCATTCTCAGAGGGCAATCGTGTACGAACACCATACTACTCAAGGGCTTCAGGTGTTCGCGAAGAGGGCATTGGCAGGTCTGCGAGCATGCGCAACTCCCCATCACACTCACATCAACCTAGCCCGTCTAATGAGGGAGGGTCATACTCGGACTCCGGACGTCGACAACAGCGTAACTCATATGGCGGTAATCCGACGAAGGGTCCATTTCCTCAAATGTATCCAGACTCCAGCGACGAGTCTGAGGCTGAAGTTTTCCAAAAGAGTACTGCAAACAGGCCACGAGCGCAACCAAGAGCTCCACAACACCCTCCACCACCCACCTGGGATCAGAATGGCTTTGCAACTCCTCCATCCAAACAAAGTGCACCACCGCCCGGGAGCGTACCCAATAGCTTCAAGAGCAGGAGTGAGGAAAGCATCAACTTGAAGTTCTCGCCCTCAGACTGGCATGGCAAGTTCGGGAGTAATGCTGATTACTTTGCTGCGCCGAACGTACAGATAGGTGCGAATAACAAGGGTCGGCAATCTCCAACACGAGGAAGAGCTGGCTCACAACGAGCAGCAGCACCTTCATATCCACCGGCTGGAAACACGTTCAAGACACAGTTTGGGTACATGCCTCCACCGCCTCCTGGTCCCCCGCCTAAACCCAAGTTCGCGCCACCTACCGAAGCCATGCCTCATACTGCGAAGTTCAGCCCAGAGATCTGGTCTGAGACGTTCAAGGAGCCAAGTTGGGCGTTACCGAAAGAAGCCTTGGATCGAAAGAATTCAGAGACCGTCAAACGCCCAAAACCTCCACGCAAATCGTCTGTGCCCAGACCACAAGATCAGGCCGAGAAGGCTCGGCCGAAGTATCAAGCGACTGCAGAGGAACCGACAGGCGAGCCGGATGAGATGGATATCGACTTAGACACTCCGACCACAAATGCGAATACGTCCGCTACAAGACCTAAAACAGCACCATCCTCGCCCAGGAAAGACAAGGCACGAAGGACAGGGTCGGTGCCTCCAAAGACTGGCCTCTCGCCTGCGCCTGTGGGCGATTCTTCTGCACCAGGCCTGAATGGCCTCGCAGGCCTTGCGACTGTCGAGCCGTTCTTGCCTGCCCAAAATGGAAGTCTCTCGCTTGATGCGCTCAAAGACACGCTGCCATTCCAGTCGCAAGCCTCCAACGCTCATCCAACGAAACCTAATTCAGCGCGTTCATTGAAGCTTCCTCCAGTACCCGCGGCTCCTCACCCTCCGTTGAAGCTCGACACGACAACGACAGATGCCTACTTCAGTCACATGGAGGGTTATGTCAGGTTGTTCAACGCCTTCAGCAAGGGTGTCACCGACCACTTCGCCTCCAGGAGCGCGGAGCTTGAAGATCTCGATGACCGCTTTATTCATCATCGCGGTGAAACTACTAGGAAGCTCGGTTTTGCCAGCTATCTCAATCGCATGCGGGAAGACGAAGCGGTCATGGTGATGTGGAAGGTCGCGCAGGAGAGACACATCCAGGCGTTAGAACAGTGCGAGGAGGTCCGGAACAAGACGATCAAGCTGTATCAGTGAGCAGCTAGGGATGTCGACAAGCAGCACATATACTGTTGTGCTGACATTTCTTTAGCATTCAGGTACCGAGAGAAGATACGAGTCCGACGAAAGTGATGAGGGAACGGTTCATTGACATTGTCGCTGCGCTTTCGCTTCGACGAGCAGTCACAATGTCTACTTCAAAGCCAAGGCCGGTGGCTTTGCCTGCGAAGGTGTCATCATCCACATATCAGTACACAAAGAGGAACGTCAGCACGTCAGCTTAGTGTGCAGATGATACGGACGATGAACGAGGTCCATCTAGGCCTGAGCTGTTGAAACTGAGGAAAAAGCCAAAGAGATGTGTGCTTGGATAGCATGGTGTTTGGGCATAGGATACCCTTGTTCTTGTACTTGCATATGTAGACCACCATTCGCATAGCATGTTCGGACACATCTTTATATAGGCAGTGCATAGCGAATACAATATCAACATCGCGATGCTCCCGAGACCCACCGATCTCAACTTGGTATCAAGACGGTATGTAGAGTACCATCGCGCGGCATCAGAGACTTGAATCACCCTCCTTCACCGATCACGGTCGCAGTTCGCAGCCAGACCCCACTTTTCCGTCACGCATTTCCGTCATCGCAAAAGTAGCGCATGTTTGCCTGCTACCGGCAACTTTTAACCGTCATCTATGCCTTCACCATTCACGCCCACCGCATCAGGTAGAAGTCATACATCCTCTGATACTCGGCAAGATCCAATTTGACCGCCTTGGATGCGCCTACGAGCGGGTGCTTCAGCATGGCAGTAGCCCAGTACGGGAGGTGCATGCGGCATTCGCGGATCGACAGCAAAGCTGTGGGGTAACGGCGTGAAGGTCGCTGTGGAAAGCTGCGGATAGAGCCGGAGCCAATGTTTACATTGTCTTTGTTTTGAGGACCTGGACTATTGGGAAGCGGACTTCGGTAAGTGGTTTCTTACAGTAGGAAGGGAGGCCTTGAAGCTTGTCGGTTTGCTAGTTGAGCGTGCACTCGGTGAATGCATCGAGTCTGGTGGCCCGGTGGCGTAGTCGACGTTCTTGTGTCTTCCCCAGCTCCTCCACATGTTAGTATAGTCGGTTGCCATCTCAAATTGATAATTTAACTGAAGTGCAATAGTCTTAGTGTAGCGAGACCCGTTCAGCGGTGGAGAGCGGACCTGTTCAAATTCTTATGTGGTTTCGAGTTTTAGATGGTCAGTCCATGTAGGCCGGATCTTGTGGCCCAGTTGTGACTTAAGGGTGATCCCTCTGGAGCTTCTGCCGCTGTACCCCCTGGACGAAATTGTTGAGGTATTCGGGCCGCCTCGATGGTTTATCTCGTATACAACGGAAACACTTACGCTGCCATCGAGTGAGGGAATCTGAATGAATCTGAGTCCTTCAACGTCGTGTGACCATTCGCATATGTGTCCGAGCGTCTGGTCGTGGATGCTTAGGTAACCTCTGAACTGTTATGTACAACGTCAGCGCTATGAGCCTCCCGAAAAAGTTGCTTTGATAAGGTCAAGACCTCGGCCGAGGACTGACAAAGCTAACCACCATCGTCATGTGGGAGAGTGACATATTGATGCCCATGCTCGTCCGACCAGATCACTTCTTGCCGCGGCCAATCATGAGTACGATCGAAACAGCCTCATGTTGCACAGGTCATACCAAGCTTTCTTCTAATCTCGTCGACGTCGAGAAAGCAACAACAGCTTCGTTGTCATCGTCGGACTACAGCAGTTCATTTGCCGCTGCTCCAGTCACCTATTTCAAATGGAAGGCGTCTGTCGGTGCCAACGCGCGCTCCTCGGAGATCTTCCTAGCCTTCCGCAGACTTGTCATGCTCTTACCCATCACCGAGGCGAATGTCTTCGGGATCCCCGGGTCAAAATGACCGGACGATGTTACTATAAAGAATCAGGGCGTTGGAGGATCGAAGAGCCCACTGCCACGCGTTGGTGGATCTTGATCGACAGCTAGTCCCCTTCATTTGGCTCTTCGGATATGCTCGAAGCACATCACACCAGCGCCAGGAGCCAAATACGACATATAACGTCTGACTGTAGCGTACAGGTCGCGCTGTACGATCCGAGTGGGATGAGGCAAATCAGCAGTACTGACGAAGGATTGAGGGAATGACAAGAGCCTCTTCGTTTGCCATCTCTTCCGCTCTGACATATGAAGCTCTTCATACTGATCAATAGACCTGCCTTTTTGAGGGAGAGGAGGGCAGTGCCAAAACGTTAGCGGCAGTTGCAAGGCCGAGCTGTCAAGTACAGGCTCACGGTAGTCGCGGGAGTGTCACAACGACTCGCCTGATAGCGCAAGCCTAGAGACGTACATTTGCCCAGTTTGGGCTCCAATCTCACCGGTGCGGCCACATTGTGCGTGCAACGCACGCTGAATCGCGGGTGTTTTCCCTAGGCGTCTTTTCGGACGGGGAGACGGGAGCAGATCAGGGATGCTTGTTGCTCAGGGAGGTTGCCGTCGCCCGACCTTGTTTCCTGCAAACTATGTCGGCTTTGTAAAGGAGCGCTCGTACACAACGGCATTAACGCGCATATTGTAAGGCCGTCTCACGGACTGCCAAGCGTGGAGGAGCCGAACTCAGTTGGAGAAGCTCGGACGCCAGCCACATCCAGACACAAGGTCAAGGTTTCAACGGCGCGCCCACCCCACGCACCATCTCCTCCAACTTTACATCCAACGTGAGCCGGTAGTGTAGATCAAACCACTGTCCAGGTTTGATGCACTAGTGTTAGCGCCATTTAGTGGCAGGGCTTCAAGATGACACCATGCCGTTTCCCAGCTGTTGCTCTTTCCAGCCACTCATGCCCCCAGTAACGGCTTTCCTGTCCGTTACCCACTAACATGTTTTTCTTACACACAAACTCCGCGGTCACTGCTCCCTGCAAGCCGCCGGGACACGCCATTGCACCCGCACGTTTTTCCCTCGGAAACTGGGTTGACTTTAGCTAGCCAAACTTGAGAAGCAAGTGCTCGACCACACTCACTTTCCTGGCTAGGCAAATCATCGCGTCGCCGATGCAGGTCACCTGGCCTAGAGCCCATTTATGCGGTTTAGCTATGCATCATGCTTCGGGTACCTGGTTCGCACCGACCTCTAGCTGCTGCTTTGTATACATGCTAGACGGACCGGCGCGCAGCTATGTATACCTCCGATCGCCAACTCAGCTTCTGACTGTTGAGCTGTCCTATATCGATCAGTGACGTTCAACGCCACATTAGCGCCTTCAGATCCATCCGAACATTCTTGTTTCCAGTCATCTCCTCTAAGATCACAACAGTCACATCATCTCGATGTGCGACTACACCCAGGTTCAGTACAAATGCAGCCACCTACGATATGTAGTTCGAGCATGGTGCACGAAGTATCAAGAGACGCACAAGAGATGCCCTGCAAATGTAGTTGCGATGTGAGGATCCTGAGGGAACATGGACGAGACGATGCTAATAGCGAGTCAGAGAATATCGATTGGACGAGGACTGCGGTTTGTTCACCGGGACCCTTGATATCATGAGATCATTCTGACATTGTTACCAGGTGATTGCAGAACCTCTACCTCCAAAATACGGACTCGATAGTCGGACACCTCGTCGATTTTCTTATAGTTTGGTTGTATTACCACGCAAGGCGCATACGGCACAGCGGGAAGCTGCAGAATACCCAGTCTAAGATCGTTTCCACTTTGAGATTCCTATGGTCAACGTATCACCAGAGTCATGTTTGCTCATTCCGCGGCATACACATTCAGCCCTGCAGGCGTGCGGGCAGGATTTTGTCCTAAAAGTCGCTGCGCGAAGATTTTGCCGTCAGAAAACGTCAGGGCCAGTCACCTCTCCTTTCCTACCATCGTCAACAATGTATCTTCAGGAAGCCAACAAAAAATTGATGGCACCACATGGATTTCAAATGGTTTCCCAGGCTTCGACCTGTCGTTGCACTGAACTCTGCCACATGATGAGTGGCACAGGGCACGGGTGTGACACAAATTTTTATGTCCGTCGGGGTCAACTCCGACCTTTACGCACACACTTCGCTGCCACTGACGTGCCGTTCAGTGGTGCGGATCGTGCAGGCCGACATCTGGCTGCACCCCATATTGCATCATATCGATGGTTCGTCACCGCTCATGTTCGATATACTGTTGGGCACCTGCGCTGCTGGTCTGATATGTCCAGCCACGGCCACCGACCTCTCCAATCCTAGGTACAACTCGACGACGAATCACCTCTGCGTAGTATACCACACAAGCGCTCAATATGAGAGATCAACCTCCAAAAGTCAAGCTCTTTCCAGCATCATTTGTTGGTGGAATGTTCTCCACCGTACGACAGAGACCATGTTGTGCCTGACCCGCTGCTCAAGCACGACGTCCTGGCATCTCTTGCACAGGATTTGCCTGATTCTAGATATCATTTCCTACCAAGGTGTTACAGCTCCCGCACCTGGCAGTTGTGCCGTGTAACTACCATGGTAGGCCTGGATTCAGGCCCAAGGAAATTTCGTGATACCAGGACTTCATTACCGGGTTGCGCGGGCAATGATACTTGGGTCGTGAGCGATGCGCGTACCGGCTGACTTTGGCCGTTAAGACAGGACAAAGCTGGGCCATTACTTTCCTCTCACGAATGTCCGCCTTTATATTGAAAATATAGTCTGCAACAACAGCACATTCACAAGCATACAAGACGCTGCTGCCGTCATCAAAGGGTACCCCACCATTAGTTGTACCGGGTGCTTAGCATCTACTGATGGTATTGCAGCAACCGCATACAAATCCAGTGCGATGACCCAAATCCTGGTTGGCAGATCCTGCGGATATCCAAATGACTTTGGATAAAAATATCCGCGTCAATAAGACCGGCCGCCACTCGAAGGGTGGAGTCCAGGGCGGCAAACGGGCGAGGTCGTGGCTTGACCCTGACGCTTGTCAGCTTCTGTCACCCAACGACGGACTATACTAGGGGGATCTCGCAGTAACGGAATCTGACCCGTTCCCAAGCGAGGCTCTTGCAGCGTTCTCTAAGGATCCACTCAACGCCCAGTCACGAGCTCCGAGGAGCATGTACCCTTCTCAACCACATGCAGCAAAGTGTAATGGCTCGAGTCTAATCCCGCATCCAATCGCATAACGCCTCACCCTAGACTATCGTCTGATTTCAGGGACGGAAGCTGTTCCTCACGAATAGCAGCTCGAATTTGAGAAGGATTTACCGGCAGTTGCAAGCTCAGTGTCGTACAGGTCAATGCAATCATACTGGACCCACACTTCCAGCTCGATATGGAGAAGAAGACCGAATAGTCATCGATATATGTTTGGGTGAACGGCGCTCTTGCCGAAGCTCCACTCTGGCACCGGCCGACTGCGAGCTAAGATCTTGTTCTAAGTGCAGCTGTCGTTATCATTGTGCGTCTTACAGAACGTACGACGTGTTAGCTCTCGCACGGCAAACGTCCATCGTGCCGGTGTGGGGTATTTTGAAATAAATGACGAAGTAGATAGAACAAGAAACAGGAATACATACTTACACGCGCTTGTCGATGTCGACCAGGCTTAACAGCTTTTAGTCCCATACGGACAGAAGCCTGACGGGACCAACCCAGTTTTCAGGTGGGATCGAATCTCCACAGTAGCTCTGAATATGCACACAAGGCAAAAGCGCAGCGAAGCAGGGCTCGAGGTTTCACATTTCGTCAAGCAGCGCGCTTATGGTATCTGCGATTGTGTAATGAGTATGCATATTTCAGGCACTGCATGCCTTCTGCACTCTCGTGAACAATACTGCCCTTCGATCGGGCAATCCTCCCGGTCGCTACTCACGTCTCGGCGGTCAGCCATAGGCAGAATCGAATGTTCGTCTCCACCAGGATTCGCTCTCGGAACAAGATGCGAGCCAGTCGCCTGGCCTGGTCACGTAATTGAACCCTGCTTTCCAACTCCTTACAATCACGCACGCCATAACGGGTCGGCCTTCTCAACCAAGTCCACTCAACGAATTCGTCGAAAAGCGCAATGATCGTTGGCAGAATGCACCCGCATTGGTATTGCATACTGCACGCTGCTATTATCATCGGTGAAGAATCACTACCTACGGTGCATGACGTTACTGAGACGAGCGACAAGGCATCTGATTCAATCCTCAGGAACCGACGTTTTGGCTCGCGGGAGCGGGCCGAGCTCTGACAGAAAGCCCCGTTTCGCTCGCAGACGCAGGCAATCGGTCCTACTAGACCAAGTCTTCTTCACTTGTGTTCATATTCAGGAACATGCTTCATCGTGCTACATCAGATCGTTTATCCAATCCTCGCAGCATTTCTAGGATGAGGATCAAACAAGGTCTCCAATGTCGCTCAACTGCGGGTCATAGCCAGGCCAACAGCATGGACTCTGTCACGCTGACGAAGTGCTGAGCAAGCGACCGTGCAATTGATCCGGAACTTCCCTCTATCGCGAGCCCTCATCGACACAAATGACATCAATAACGAAAGAGTCTCGCGCCAACTCCAAGGAATGAGCCCACCTTTGGTCCTCAATCTCGACGCCTCTGGACAAACTTACCTTGCCTCGGCTCAGACCATGCCTAGCTAACAAAGTTGCATGGCAGCCCGCCTCGTGTTTGTCTCCACCGTTGCCAACGGATGGAGCGAGCTCCGTCTCCTCGACCTATACAGTCGGTTGCGACGATCAATAAAAACCCAGCTGGACCATTGGGCTGAAACGCGCGCGAACTTAGCCACGCGTGACGTGCATGCGAAGGCCCTGCGCGGACGCAATATCGGAAGCTTGTCCAGTGGGTTTGCTTGAACGCACGTTCGATGAATCGTCCATGTCAACGATCTTACATACATGTCATATGGGTGCGGACGCTGCACTTACAAGGTTCAGGCGTTCAAATGGAAACTTTACTAACGTCTTCTCCGCAGCGTTTGCGTATCTAGCCCTAGGGGAGACGATACCAGTCCTGTCTGTGACCTTCGCTCTCATAGAACCGAGACTCATACCGTGGCGGTCCTACTCCGGTGCTCGTTCGACCAGCACCCGTCTTCCCCACGAAGCGCAACGTCTCACATTTAGCGTTCGGGAGCTGACAAGATTTGTCCGCACCCTTAGCGTTCGGGGGCTGACAAGACCTGTCCGCCTTGCGACTCGCGAGTCCTCTCTTCACGATGCGGAACCTTCGGGGTTGAAGAATAATACGAGGACACCGTGGAGAGCTAATAATGCGCAACGATCAGGCGTTCGAAGTGGATGGGCTGAATGTGCGCTGCGGCCCGAGTAGACAGTAATAGGGGTTCTGAATAATACAGCGTACAGCATCAGCGAAACGACCGCGAACGGGGAGCTCGTCGCTCTTCTCCTTCTCAAAGGACGCAGAAGGAACCAGGACCATGCGCGAGAAGTCTTCTCGCGACCTCGGAAATGGAGGACCCAGGAAGTTGAAGGGTTTGCCAGATAAGACTGCGGATTTCGGCGGAGAACTCGACGGCGAAAACATGAACCCGCCATCGAATTCAAGCACGATACGAGCTCGAGCTCTCGGTGGATCGTGGTCAAGCGGGAAGAGTAGAAAGTCGGAGAGCATCTCCCCAGCACGGCATTCGGCCGAGCGCCTACGGGTGCTGTTCGAGGATCTCACGGACACTGCGTCGAGGCCCACGTCACAAGGGCAACAGTCAAATGCAGTGACTTCGAAGAACTTTCGTTCGCAAAGCTGTGTGACACAGCAGACCTGGGACTTAGACCAGGCTGAGATACTGCCGGCCAATCAACAATGGCTCCGCGCAAGCAACCTGGCGAGCATGTGTTTATGTATATGCAGCCTAGTTCTACAAATGCGATTTAACCGGTATCGCTCACTACTGCACCTTTCAAGAAGCTGCATGTGTATTGTATCCTGTACGCATTCTCAAGTCAATCGTGTAATTGTCGTGATGCATTTCTCTGATTGGGTAATTTCAACTGTAAGCGAAACAGGAACAGGAATTCGTCCGCGGCGTTGGCGCGTTCGAGGATCCGCATCAGCCCCATTCCAGCCGTGAGAAATGTCACATCTCGAAGACATTACAACACCTGAAAACGGGTACTATGTACTCGTCACCGGCGCCAACAGGTGAGACAAATTAGTCATTCAATGGAGACAGTCGATTGACACAATCGCAGTGGCCTGGGACTTGGCATTTGCACACGAATGATCGACGAGTTCCTGCAAACACGCTCCCAAACCGAATCCCTCGTCCTCATAATCACAACACGCGACAAGAAGAAAGGCGATGCCACGATCAAAAAACTCGAAGCATACTTGCGCAAGGTCTGCCGCCAGCATGAGCGGTCGCTGCCAGGCATTGCACAGCTGCTACAAGGGCGGGTACACTTCAGGCAGGAGCGACTGGACCTACTGAGCCTCGTCTCGGTGCAGAAGCTCGGCAAGAAATTGTTCGAGACAACGCCAAAGCTTGATGTCGTCATCTGTAACGCGGGCATTGGCGGGTGGACTGGCATCAACTGGCCTCTAGCCATCTGGAGCGTCCTGACGAAATTCAAGACGGCGGTCACATTCCCAACATACAAGTTATCTGGCAAAGGATGGGTCGCCAAATCACAGCTGCCAGCCAAAGATGGGGAACCGCAGGACGAACCTCCGTTGGGCGAGGTCTTCTGCGCCAACTTCTTTGGACACTACCTACTGGGTCATTACCTTGCGCCGCTACTGGCACGGCATTCCAAGAGCGAAGACACGAGGGGGAGAATGATCTGGACCAGTAGTCTGGAAGCATACGCACACACGCTGAATCTGGACGACTTGCAAGGCATAATTTCAGAGGATGCCGCGTACGAATCATCAAAGCGACTGACAGACGTCATGGGCATCACATCAAGACTTCCAGCTACGTCCAACGCCGTAGATCAGTATTTTGACCTGCCCAACGAACCTGGCACCACAAAGCCTTTAATCTACGTTACCCACCCCGGCATCACCGCGACCGCTATTTTCACACTTCCGCTCATCCTCGAGTACGCCATGATCGCCGCATTTTACATCGCCCGCTGGCTTGGCAGCCAATGGCATCCCCTTACACTTGAGAAAGGCGCAGTTGCTACGGTCTGGCTTGCACTCGCCAAGCAGAGCACACTGGATACAATGGAGGAGAAGGAAGGCGTAGGCAAGTGGGGCAGTGCAACAGATGCCTGGGGTCAAGAGCGCGTTGAGCGAACAGAAGTAGCTGGCTGGGGCTGGGGCGGCAGACTGGCCGAGTACAAGAGGAAAGGAAGAGATCCGCATGCGAAGGATCTTACGAAGGAGGATAAGGAGAACTTCGAGGTGCTCGGAAAACGCTGCTGGGAGGAGATGGAGGTGCTCAGGTGCGAGTGGGAGGACAGACTCAGGCGCGCTGGCGTTGCCGTCGAGATGCCTTGAGCGTTCACTCGCAGACTTCGCAACATTGTACGACTACACGAGACACATTAACGCCACATTTTTGCATTGTAATAGTTGGACTTTCTTCTTTCAAATCAATACAGTTCGCTATCCCTCCATCCTCAGCCCACTTCGAGAACTTTATGTACACTCACATGCACTTGAGCAAAATCTGCACTGTTGAGCCCACGATAAATCGCGGCTGTTTCGTGATACCTACGATCTTCGGGCCTGGCACTTCACACTTGGCCTCATCTTCGGCCTCGCGGCAGTCGAACTCTGATATCGTGGCCCACGCTCCATCGGCAACTCTCGTCTGCTGCTCGCGTGAAGTTTTTTATGAGCTATGATGTAACGTCATGCATAGTTAGTGTGGAGCGTGGAGTCGTAGTGAACTATACTTCCACGCGGAACCGCAGTTCGACGGGTAGCCGACGGCACGAGCTGGTTGAGGCACGAGGTTGGATGGAAATCGGCCACACGGAGCTCAGCACCTAACTAGCAACCTCCAACGTGTAGGTAGGTTTCGCTAACGCAGGGCAACGCGAGCACGCGTTTGACAGCAACGGACAAGAAGGTGCACAGCTATGCTAGCTCCTCAGACAATGCTACACTTTATCCTCCACATCCTCCACGAAACAACGGATTGGGCATCTCTGCGTGCGGGCTTTCTGTCGAACAAACATCAAGGGTTCAACCATCGCCACAGCCAGACTTCTCCTGCACGTGGCACGGCGCTATGACGGTAGCTTGTGGTTCGCGCCAGGAACACGCCTCGTCCCGTGCTCGCCGTTCTCGCGCCGCTGGCTTGATCAACGTGCTTTTTCGCGTGGTTGCGAGAACGAATGGGTGTGCGAAGCGAGCGTGGCTTATCACATTCGCTTCTCCTGTGATAATGAATTATCGTCTGCACAAATCCCAGGCAAGCACATTGTGGAGCGATCCGCAGCTAAGTGGCACAGGACCAATCAGTGCTGCCGGGGAATGCGTGCCGTGGATGCGCCGTCTATCGATGCATGGCCCTGAGCAGAGAGACCGACATCTGCAGGCGCGCTCCACAAACAACATGCAGCTGCTACCCAACGTTCCCCTCCTACTTGGAGCCTCTGCTTCCCCGCGCAAGCTCGCCCGCCATGCTCGTGGTTCTGTCTGCCGTGGCTGGGTTCTGCATCCCATTGCTTCTTCAGTGACGTGGAATTCACCGCCCATTTGAGCTTCGCCAGTGCTCAGCGAACCGAATTCTGGCTTTGCCGCACTTTCAAAACCGCGACTTTGAGACATGGCACCGAAGGCAGACCCTCTATCGAGCGACTTCCCTCCCGTGTTTGCGCGCAACACCGCCTAAATCACTCCCACCATCACCCAAACATCAACCAGAGTTCGCGACGGACCGCGCCGCCCCACGTTGTTACACGAGGCGCTTTCCAGGGTCAATGACGTTGTGCTGGACCCTCGCGCACCACAACGCTCTCGAGCAGTCGCGCGATTGAATCACACCGGCAAAAGAGCGGGTGTACCACATTGTGGAGTCCAGGGTAGAGGGTTCAGGGTCCTCTGTTGCAGTCTTTGACTCTGTGCGAAACAAAAGAGTGGCTCGCAAACCACCATATAGTCAATCCCTGCTCACGACCCACAACTACCAAATCAACCACTATTGGATCCAGACTATCGCAACTATCATTACGAGCACACGGCCAATATGGCAAGCCCGCCCCCCTCGCGAGGGTCCTCAGTCGCCCACACGTCCAGGCCTGCGACACCCGAACCCAAACCTGCATTCAGCCGGTCAGCGACCTCGATGAGTATGCCCAGAAACGAGTTACTGCGCAAGACGCTGGAGGCCAGGCGAGCTCAGGACACTCCTGTCCATAGCTCGTCGAAGCCGGCGCCTCTCGATACCCTTCCTCCCCGCCCTGAAGCGCCGACCCCTTTGGCACGTCCGCAGCAGCTACAGACACCAGCTACGTCGCCGGATGCGTTTGACGAGTTTGACCTCCCAGAGGATCTCATGACGCCGGAATCGCCTATTCAAAAGCGACATCCTCGTCAGAAAGATGATACACCGCCACGCGGCAAGACTAACCAAGAGCTCAGCGCAGAAGTGCAGAAGCTCAGGGAGGACCTGATGACAGAGAAGATGCGATGTGAGTTAACGAAAAAAGGCCAGAATGATGTGCATGACAGATGGTTGAAGGCAAAAGGGGAAGTGGAACGGCTTCAGTCTCTGGACCTTGAGATGCGTGAAGTGGAGGCAGAGAACAGGCAGCTCAAAGATCTGTTGGAAGCTCACCAGGAAGACATGGTAATGCTCGACGATATGCACGAGCACCTTGACCTGCTGCAATCTGAAAGAGATGCCGTCGAAGAACGTAACCAGGCCCTACAAGCGGAATTCGACGACCTCAAGAATGCGACTGCCGCAGAGCTTGCGAACATGGAAGATGCTTTCAAAGAAGCCGTGGATCTAGTTCACAGTCACGAGAGCGAGAAGGCCGATCTCGCAAAAGAAAGTCACGGCCTGAAGAGCGAGAATAAACGCCTCATAAGAGAACTTGGCGATCTCAAAGCAAGGATGACTGCGATCGAATTGAAGCATGTCGACGGCAGCTCCGATTATCCTCGGCAAGTCCTGGTCGACACCAGCCTTGACGAACATCGCCCTGCCACCAGCTACGACGACTCGGACTACTACAGCCAGCCAGCCACGCCTCGTGCAGATGTCGAAAAAGACGCGCAGTCCCTCCGATCAGTGACTTCGGCTCGTTCGAGGCAATTCATCGAATTGACCAGAGAGCGCACACGGTCAGCGCGCCGCTTGTCGAAGCGCATGTCAGATGCTTCTCTTATGGCAGCAAGCGTGTTCTCTGCTGTACATACTCCCGAAGTCCCGGAAATTCCCGAAGAGACTGCGGAAGTCACGCCTCGAACGGTCGGCGAGAGGCTTACGGATCGGCGGTATCATCAGTCGGGTGCCGAGCAAGTCGTCGCCAGATCAGTGACAGACATGCGTCGGCCTGCCTCCAATACTTCAGTGCAGACACACCAGCCCTCCGGACTTCGCAGCGTGTATCGACCAGATCAGATGCAACAATCAAGCACGTCACGGCCTTCATCAAGTCACAAGACCAGCTCAGGCAAGACCTCACGGCCACATACTCGCGGGAACTCCGCTGCCGAATCAAAGCCAGTGCCACCGCCGCGTATGAGCAGCCGTCACGCACACACCTTTAGCGAGGATCGTCTTCGGCCACAGCCCTCAGACGCGACCTTCGAGTCTAACACGACATGCGGTACTCTGATAGGGACAGAAGAGCAAAAGCAAGAGCAAGTACTAAGCGCGTGGTCTTCAGCAAACCCTCGTACTTCCACTGTATCATTACTGACAAAATCTCCTCGCATAGATATAGCAGACAGAGACCGCTGGTGGAAAGACACCGAACACGTAAAGCCGCTGCTGCGGACGAGAGCGACGACGAGGACACTTCGAGCAGACTACAGCTCAGACGACGGCGATTTGGGGTTGGCGACCTTCGCCGTTAGGGCAGGCGGCGTCAGGACAACTCCTACTACGCCCGCGGCGCAGGGGCCGCCAGAGAAGGATTTCTTGTTCAATCCGAAGGAGAATGAAGAGGATTTCGTGCGGAGAGCGATGGCGAGGCTCAAAGGGAGTATGAGGAGACGGCATAATGAGCTGCCCTAGCTGGGTGTAATGATTGTACGCTTCATGATTCCCTTTGTTAGTTACAATTTTGGCAGCATGGCATTCTTTTGGATGGTCCGCGAGGACATTCGGTTGGATCCTCTACTTGGACCAACCTTCTTGGGCTTCCACGCGCCGGCGACGCGCTTCTTAGGCAACCTTTTTGGGACTGCTGGCATGCAGATGTATTCATAGACTAGGCGAAACAGTGCTGATGCTCGAACCTTGTATCATGTGAAAGTGGAAGCGGCGCACGTGCTCGCTCGGAGGTGCCACGTTTACTCCGCACCGCCCCATCCCAACCACAGTTCCGTCATCGCTCTTTGCCCGAGCATTCACCCTCCTTCTCTCAAGTCCTCTACGCTTCAAAGATGCAAGCGCAATAACCCACACAACCCACTAGACTGCCGTATTGTAGCGCACACGACACACCAAAATGATATCCTCAGGCTTCACCAACGCGCCCGTCTCCCAATTCCTCGTCTTCGGCACCGTCATCGGGTCTCTCGTCGCATCCCTCACCGACACACGATATTACCTCCCGATTGCTGTGGTGCCGCATATCTGGGGCTATGGACAGCTGTGGCGTGTGCTGACGTGGGGTTGGGTGTGGACAAATAGTACCGAGGTGCTGTTTGGCGTGCTCGGATTCTATCAGCTGAGGGTCGTGGAGAGGCTGTGGGGGAGCCGGAAGTTCTTGGTACGTTTGCTCTCTCCTCGCCGTCCTTCGGCGTCAAAGACGTGTCGTGCTAGAACAACATGCTAACCACCATGCAGAGCTTCATCATCGCAACCCTCCCGTACACGACGCTTCTTCCGCCGCTGCTCTTGACCTTCGTCCTGAGACCGCTCACACTCGGATACGTCAACTACCTGCCCTCGGGCCCAACGGCCATGCTCTTCGCCCTCCTCGCAAACTACTACGCCGCCATCCCCTACACGTACAAATACCGCATCTCGCCCTCCACCCCCTCCCCTTCATCCTCTTCGACAGCAACCCAACAAGCAACGTCCGTCTGGTCGCGCAGCCTCACAGTCACCTCCAAAGCAACGTCGTACATTGCGCCCTTCCAGCTCGCGCTCTCCCAGTTCCCCGGCTCGCTGCTCGCCGCTGCAGTGGGCTGGGCGGTCGGGACTGCGTACCGCCGCGATTTACTACCAGGGGCGTACGCGTGGCGGGTTCCGGGGTGGATGGTGGGCGAGGAGGACGGAGACAAGGGCGGGTTCGATAACCTGAGGCAGCGGCTGGAGCATGAGCGGGAGGGCACGAGCACGGGGATTCTGGCGGGCGAGACGGGGCAGGGGGCGCTTAGGCGGCGGACGCTGGGGGAGATGATCGGGGGTCAGTTCGGTGGAGGGCGGTGAAGTAGATCTCGATGGCTGTGCGAGAGGCGAGTAGATGAGAGAGAGAAGCAACGATGCAAGATTGCCACGATCAAACGGTTAGAGACTCTGGCTGCGCGCGTTCCGCTGCTCGATGCCAGCTTCACGCCTCCAGCTCGTCGTACAGCCACACGCCCTCTCCCTCCCCTCTGACGAACAAACACATCTCCGCCGTCCTCTCGCCAGCAACAGACACAACATCAGCCTGTGCCACGCTCATCGCCCACATGATCAACCGCACGCCCAGGTTCTCCGTGGGCTCGCTAATGAACGCCCCCGCCCCATCCGGGCCCTTCACAAACGTAACGCCAAGATCATCCAGCACATCGCCCGGCCCAAGCCCCCCCTGCTGGCCCTCCAACACCAAGAAATCGCAAAGATGCTCGTCCAGAAACCCATACGTCTCGGCGTCTTCAATCCCATCCTCGACGCGCGGCAGCGGATGCGCACTCGCGAGACGCGCGAGCAAGTCGGAATTGAGCGCCCCGGCGTTCTCGGCGTTGGTCAGGATGAGCGCGGCGTAGGCCACCAGTAGTAGAGACCAGACCAGGCGGTCGTCCTGCGCGTCGTTTAGATTGTATTTGCGGAGCCCGGCTTCGAAGGTGAGGGCTGCGGCGGGGTACTCGGCGCGCAGGGCTGCGAGGCCGTTGGGTTGTGTGAGGAGGGCTGAGCGCGGGGGGAGGGCCGTGGTGCTGGGGATCAGGAGGGTGGAGATTGCGGATGAGAGGTCGGAGCGCACGGCGTGGATGACGGCGGCTTGGCCGTCGCGGTAGGATTTTGCGAAGCGTTGCTTGGTGTTTGTTGGTTCCAGGGGGAGTGTGAGTGGGAGCGTGGAGCTGCGCTGGGTGAGGGCTTGGTGGAGGAGGGTGAGGACTTGGAGGGTGATTCGCTCTCCTGGTTTGGCGATGTTGATGTTGGCGAGATCCAGATCGAGAGAGAGAACGGTTTGGATGAAAAAGAAATGGACGATGTACGGGGGTATGCCGCGGAAGAACGAGATATGGTTCTCGTATCGTCCGAATGGATGTCCCTTGGCGCGCAGGAAGTGCTGCTCCTTGTTCGGGTCTGTCTGCAGGAAAGATGTGTCCATGCCGAACGGCACGCTCTCCGGCTGCATCAGTCCCACCTGCGTGGCATATTGCATGAGCTCGGGCTGGAAGGCGAGCTTCAGGGCAAACTGCTCAATGGGGTTGTTCTCGAGGCAGAAGCCGTAGCCGAGGAGCAGCTCATCGTTTTGCTTTGGGGCGTAGTTGTTGAAGAGCTCTTCGTTGACAGTGAAGTCGGAGCTGTCAAGGCATCGGAGGGTGAAGGATTGGTGGGGCTTGAAGTCCCATTCTACCTTGGCCGTGACGGAGTGGTTGAGGATGTCAACGACTGGGAAGAGGATCGGTACCGTCTCGATTTCAGGCAAGATGTGTGTCGAGATGAATGCTCGCGATGTAAATATGGTGGCGGCCCAGAGAAGGGATTCGCTGGAGCGCATTAGTATATACCTACCAAGTATGTGCATCGTCCAGTGGCAAGAGTGGTGTAGAAGGCTATGACGGGCAGCCTACCAGCCAGTACCGTTGACATCTAGCTACTGGCACCGGATACAGACAGTCAGTGTCACCGTTACGAGCACTTACAAGTCGACCTCATCAGCCCAGGCAACACCAACCTCTCTTATCACGCTAACGGCGTGTTCCCACTGCTTCTGGTAGTCTGCCTTCCTCTCCTTGAGAGCAGGGGCCAGGCTGGTTCCGGCAAGGAATGCAACGTCTTCCTCACCAAACCAGAGAGGGGTGGTCATGCTCTCCACCGCAGGTAGACACGCGATGTAGTGGTGCCATGGCGAATCATTGCCCTTGTTGCGCTGTTCAATCAAGAGCAGATAGGTTAGTATGTGGTCAGGTATTCGGCCACGACACTGCTGTAGAGGGCTCGTGATCGGTAGCACCTCTTTCTGATCAGAGTCTAGGTTGAGGCTCGATAGGGTCAGCTTCAACGGACAGGCCACCACCTCTGGTGTTGTGGGCCTCAGCGCTCGCATGTGATGACCTTGAGACTCGTTGTGAACAATGTGGACATCCGGACTCATCCAGCCCCCATTTCGGGTGAACCATGCGATCAGGTCTTCGGCCAGTGGATGTTTACTGAAACCGTGACTCGATGTTCGTACGGCATCAATGCCACGTTCCGACTGGCGCTCGTCTGATGACATGATGGCTTGATCGCGGTGAGGCTGCTGACACGAGCGCTGTTGATGGCCAATTCGGTCGCAGTGGACATGCAAACCGAACTATGATTCGTCACGATCGGGTGTGCAACGCTTGGGCGAGTGATCGCGATTTCACGAGCTGGTCGGCGCCGGCGCAAATTTTGACGCGGTGCACGGGAAGCGGATGACAGCGGATACCGATCGGACGAACAGACAGGGCGCGAACAGGAGCTGGAACGAGTTTGCAGAAGTTGCAAGAGAGCGGGGAATAATCGGGATGCAGAGACAATGCAGAGATCGGCCGATGGGTGTTTGGTGCGGCGGGCTCGGCGAGCGGTGAGGATGTTCGCAGTTGAGTTTTCTGGTGTGCAGCAATCTCTGTTGTTGGTCTAGTCACTGCAGCGCAAATCTCGATTCAAGCTCCTTGAGCACCACCGAGTCTTTCTTGAGCATCACCGAGTCCTTCTTGAGCATCACCGAGTCCTTCTTGAGCATCACCGAGTCCTTCTTGAGCATGGCCGAGTCCTTCTTGAGCATGGCCGAGCCCTTCTTGAGCATGGCCGAGTCCTTCTTGAGCATGGCCGAGTCCTTCTTGGAGCTGAGGTTGTACGGTCCAAGCATGTTTATCGATATCGGTGACTTGCAGCTCGCTTGAGCTTACCGTGACACGGCTGGCAGCCAATGAGATTCAAGAGGCTACGCATACGACGAACATGCGCGCACTCGCGCTGCAGGTCAAGTCCTCAGCGGTGTGTTACGCGGCCCTTCCTCATGGCCAAGCAGCCAGGAGACGATGGATCGTTGCATTGAAACAAACAAGATGAACGAATCGAGAAGCAGTCCGTGCAGCGTGCTTGAGCACTTGCGTCTTGTGTGTAGTTTGGATCATGGCCGCGCTAACGGGCCGGGAGACATGACGGCGTTGGAGGTGCCTCGTGCGTGGGAACCTCGGACCACGGCCAAGCCGATGTTCACGAGCAGAAGTGAGGGTGAGCCTGTGAGCATGCGATGAGGGAATTGCAGAGCCGACCATCCGCGTGCATGGTCCACGGCCTTTGCTGAAGAAGCTGCAGAGGCACGACGGGCAATCTCCTTTTGCCACATATCCAGACCTGAGACACGCGGTACCTCTGCTGCGCGTGCCGGGTGCCAGACTACCAGTGGCTGTTTCGTCCCTGCTTCCCTGCATAGATCCGCGCGCTGCTAGGTACCTGTGGCTGGTAAGTAGCCAGACCGTGGGTGGTGAGCATTGCGCACTGGCGCCCTAGCAGATTGCGCACTCTGGCGGAGACTGGGGGGCCTCAAACCTCCAGGCGCACCGGAGTCAGGACTGCGGCCCTCAAATATGGCCACGGCCGCCAGCTGCTTATGCTCCCCCCTTTCGGAGAGCCCTCCTGCGCATGTACAGTAGAGAAGGAGCTGACCCCGCCGCCAGCATGCCGCATCGATAGCCCAGAGCGCGTGCAATAATGCTGCTGGACATGTTGACCGCTGACACGCCCACCAAACACGACCACGACCACGACCACGGCCACGACCACGGCCACGACCACGGCCACGGCCACGACGCACCTCCGCCCCGCCGCCTGCCCTCGCCGGCGAACGCTCGCAATGGCGCCTACTCGCTGGCGCAGATGCCGCTGTCCATCCTCAGCTCCGTGCTGCGTTGCCAGCCCCAGTCGCCGGCGGCTCCCACGCAAGACGCCGCCTCTCCTGCGGTCGCTCCCTACAACGCTGCCACCCACGTCGCCTCTCCCGCGCCCTCTCGCCCCGTCTCCGCCGGCAGCAGCGCAGTGGCCGGCGAGAGGCCCCGCAAGAAGGCCCCGCGCCCGAAGACGTCCTACATCATCGCCCACCCTCCGCCGACCGTCCACCCGCGCTCCAAGCTGCACATCCGCCCCAAGGTGCAGCTGCAGCTGCACCAGGTCCTGGCCGCCCAGCGCCCCAAGCCCGTCTACGAAGTCATCCCGCTGTCGCTCCTCGCGCCCCGCTCCACGCGCCGGCTGGCCCGCGCCTTCAACACGCGGGAGCGGCTCGGCCACCACGACCTGCTCGTTGTCAGGGCTGCCGCATACGGCCACACCGACGAAGACCACAAGTCGGACGACGAACGATGGGGGTCGCGAGAGGTCGTCGCCGTCATCTGCCCCGCCAAGGCTGAAAGAGGTCACGTCGTGAGCCACACGGAGATCTGCATGGACGACGGAACGAGCCGCTGGGAAGTCGTCGCCATGGCCAACGGCGGCTACGAGTTCACCTCGCTCGACGAACACGGCCTGGCCATGAAGGCGCGCTGGGTCACCAAGCCTCCCAACTCGCGACGCATCTCCAGCCAGTCGATGACCTCGCAGCCCTCACCTGGTCTCCCACCCGCCAAAGACGACGCAAAGTGGAACTTCAGCACCATCGACGCCAACTCCAGACGCCATCCCATCATTGCCAGCATGACGCGAACCCGCATCGACGTGAACGACTCGTATGCAATGCCCGCCGCAACGCAGCCTTCAACACCTGGTGCGCACCTTCCTCCCTCGCCCGCACTCACACCTGCAAGCATCGACGCCGGCTCTTTCCTCCAAGTCACCGACCGATTCCCAATCCAGACCGAAGAGGCACTGCGACGCTTCATTGTGGTCAGCGGCATCTGGGTCTCGTCTCTCCACGAAAACTACGAGCATGTCAGCCTGCCGCTCTGTCCCTCGTTCAACCATTCTGGTAGCATTCGCCACCCAATGTGCCGCGCAGCGTCCATGTCCTTCCTTGAATCGCCGCGCTCCGCATCTCCAGCCTCGACGGACGACACGGAAAAGTCTATTCCTAAGCTGCTTCGGCATACTTCGCACAGATTGAACCGCCACGCAAGTTTCTCCATGGAGCCTCCTGCTTCGCCAATGTCGGCTGAGATGGCTCCTTCTTCTCCTGCTACCAAGGCTCGCCCACGTCGCGCAAACTCTACTGGAACACACAATCTCTTCAGCATGACGGGCAGCCTGAAGAGACGATACGGCATTCCGTCACAGGTCGAGACTCTCTCAGAGGCCGAAGAAGACAAGGAGAACAAACGCAGTGAGGAGATAGTGCGGCTTAAGCAGTTGGCACTTCCCACACCGATCGAGCTATCGCCATCTGGAATACCTGCGGCAGAAGCTCCTCCGCGACCTCCAGTTCTGATCATACTCCCACCCACCGTCATCCGCCCCTCAGCCGACGGACTCTCATCCCCCATGCTCCTCCCATCACCGCAGCTTCCGGACTCGGACCGAAAGCGCAAGACCCAATCGGCCTTCAACCCCATCACGACTGCTGGTCTGTGGGACTCAGGCGTCATTGACGGACCGGGCTTGAAGCGGCGCCCGACTAGCATGTTCGTCATGAACGAGCGCAAGAAGAAGGAGGAGAAGAAGCGCGGTCGGAGTGAAGGCAAGATGAAGAATCAGGAGAGAGGTGCGACAGATCGCAGCACGAGCAAGGAGGACTTGAAGAAGGGTCACAAGAAGAACGAAAAGGACTGCACAGGCATAGGGAGGAAGCTGAAGAATAGTCTCAAGGGCATGTTCGGCCGCAAGGCCTGAATATGCCGCTGTACGAAGTACTTTGCGCAATCCATTGCGGACCGGATAGCGAGTCCTGATGGGCGTTTGTTTGGTTTTCCGCCACCACTACTCAAGGCCGATTGAATTTCCTGTTCCCTACGTGCGCATACATCCGCTACGTGCGCATACATGTCCTACGTGCGCACACATCAGCTACGTGCGCATTCATCTCCTACGTGCGCATACATCCGCTACGTGCGCATACATCACCTACGTGCGCATACATCACCTACGTGCGCATACATCAGCTACGTGCGCATACATCACCTACGTGCGCATACATCACGATACCCACCGATTATCGGTGCTGCTCAATTCAATCCCATCGATGCTTCCCGCCCACTCCCTCTAGAGTCTGGACCGTCTCGCACCCACTGCCCTGTCTCGCGAGCCGTCGGCCGAGCCCTCTCACCCTCCGATTCGACTGACCCCCCGACAGCCCCGATGCTTTGTACCTCCAGTCAACTCTGTCGATCCTTCCGCCAAGGTCTCCGAAGTGGGCTCCAACGTGGGCTCCAACGTGGGCTCTGCGACTTGGTAGCGAGCGCTCGGAGTGGGTCTGGGTCTGCATCTGGGTCTGGGTCTGGATGCAGCCCTATCGCTATCGGACCGGCGCTCTCGGGGCCCGGGGATGCGGTGCGCGGCGAGGGGCTCTGGACGGGTGACGCTAATTATATTGCGAGGAGATGGCTAGGTATCAGGGGTCAGGGGTGTGGGTTTTGGGCTGTGGGTCTCAGGAGAGTAGGGTTTTCTTGCTTGCTTTGTCGAGGGATCGCGAGGCGTGACTATTGGCGTTGGGGCGAGAAAAGCAGGTGCGTATCGAATCTGGCCAAGGACAATTGCGTTGAACTCTGTGAAATTGTCAATTGTAAACAAGAGCCGTGTGATATGTTCAGTGCATTTGAAGAGCGTTGCTGTGTATAACTCCAACCATTAAAATCAGCAATTGGCAGAGCTGAGAACAGCAATAAACGAGCCTGCCAAAGCTTCATGCGCAGAACGAACCGCAGCTTGATCATGAGCGATGATACATGATGGCGGAGGTATACAAACATGCAAACGTCTCGCAAAGCGAGGCAATAGCAGATCCACCCATCCTCGTCTACTTCTCAAGCACCTCCCAATCAGCACCCTCATCAGCCGCCACCTTGTCCCACTCTTCATCGTCGCTGAGATCGACATTATCCCACTGTGCGTCCTCGTCTGCTTGCTGCTGGACAGCAAGAAGCTTCATCCTGCTATGCATCCGCAGCCTAAGCCTCTCTTTCTCTTTGTGTGCGGTCTGCGTTGGAGGCGGAAGGAGGTTCCTAGGCAACAGTGCCGTCTTCTGCGAGGCCTGGAGGCAGTCAGCGTATAGTCAACGCAGTTTTGATTTGTCACGTACAAGCTGCGAGGGTTGAGCGAAAGCTGCCGCGCTTGCTGTCGCGCGATCACCAGACGGAGTTGCAAACTTGGGCTCAACCTCTGGGTCGGCCTTTGGTGAAGCCTGGAGGTAGTCAATGTATGATCGCCGCAAGATGGCTTCAGCACTCACGATATTCGCGGCGGCTTGAGCGAAGGCCATCGCAGACGGAGGTGCGGCCTTGGGCTCAGTCTTCCGCGGAGTCTGGAGGACATCAGCACACAATCGCGCCAGCAAAATACAGCACTTACCGGCATCGAGAGATCTGGGCGCACCGCGCGCACATCCTCGACCCAAGTGGTCGTCGGAGACCTCACAATCAGTGGGCTCTTGACCGCTGATCTGTCGGGCCAGAACCGTGTCGTTTGCGTCTCGCGCCTCAGTCTCTCTTCCTCCGCTCGCAAACGCTGCCTTTCTTGCTCCTTCTTCTGCTCCTCAGCTTGCCTCTTCCGAGACTCTTGGTGAACACGCTCCTCTTCAATGCCGTGGAGGTGGCGTATGCTCCAGTTGTTCTTGCATGAGTGGCAATTGGGAAGGCGAATCGTCCCAGCCCACACCCTACCTGGCGGTGGAAAATCGGAGACGGCAGGAGTTAGTGGCGAAAGGCATTTGAATCCATCGCGTTTCTCCGCTGTAGCGATACAGGTGTCGTAATTGTAGTGCTTGTTACACCACGACGTCTCCACTGTTGGAGTCAGTCCTCGATTCTGCTGGCATTTCTCTGCCCCGAAGGCAGTCTCCAGCCTTCGGGCAACGTCACAAAGATCAGCGTTGAGCTTGCGCTTCTCGCTCATAGGCGCCTGGAAATCAGTCTTGGGCTGTTCGTACTTCTTCTCCGCAAACGGATCAGTGAAGTCAATCTTGCCTCTGGTTGGTTTTCCCTTCAGGTGGATTCTTGAGTGTCCATCGATCAGAGTGGAAGAAGAGGCGCTAAGAGGTGGAGGATACCTGTTCACGACCCTGAGAATATCTCTGTGTACCGGTTCTGGTAGGGGACATGTGAGTCCTGCCGGACGCTGGTAGCAGTGGGAGGAAGGAGGAGGACGGACGATTGTTGGTGATATTTTCGTGGATGTAGGCATTCCACGATGCGCCGTAGGATCAATGGCACCATTGAGGCTGAGGGGTGGGACATCGTGAAGAGATGTGTAATGAGAAACCGGGGCTACTTGCGCAACGCGACGTAGATTTGGCGGTGATGGTGGGGCGTAGAGCGAGTCGGAGCTCGAAGAAGATGCAGGACGGGAGGCCATATCCTCGTGCTGGACGTCTGTCGAGAGCGTATCACTGTTGTGAGGCACTTCTTGCTGAGACGTGCGTTCTGTATCCTGTGGACGGCTGGAGTCGTAACTGCAATATAGACTCCACTCTCTGGAATACTCAGACCACTTTGACATGATGGCATTGAAAGCTCTTGTTGAATGACTTGTCTGAGAAAATGGAGGTACGAGAGTGTGATATGAGCTGAATTTGGGATTGCAGACAAAGCTATCGTGCGAAAGCTGGTAGCAAGTGCCCGGAAGGTTCATGTGTGCGTAATCTTTAATTGGTTCGTGCAGTTCCAGGGTTCAATCGCCTGATTTTCGTGGTAGGTATATGTTTTCAGAGGGTCAACCCCTCACTCGACCACGCTTCTTAATATAGATTTGGGTTGCCAATGGGAGAAGGGTGTGATCAGATTCGAATGCTACTTTCCATGGGAAAGTCTATGCAATGGTAAACAAAACGCCATGCCATCATAAGCAACCATGTCAAGGTTGATGCTGTGCGGTCCCGAAACGCCATAACCACGACAACAAATGCAAAAGGCGCGCTGACCGCCATTACCCGCCAAATCCAACAGTATCGTCATATCTACAAGCGTACAGCACTCAATGACTGGGTCCTGCCCTTGGTGTGGGCCTCGGGGAGGGGTTGTATGTCCACGCACCCTCGCGCACCAGCCTCTCACGTGCTTCTCTCTCCTTCCTCTTCTCTTCGTCTGTGACCTGGTCGTGGACCCAGTACGCACTCGAAGTTCTCTCACGGAACCTCTTGTGCCTTTCCTTATTGGGGAACACCTGCTCCATGTTCAGGGGCGCAATAGGCCCAAAGATCGCCTCAGGGTCCATGAGCTGCTGTGTGGACAGCATCTCCCGCAGATTCGGTGTGTTTACCCAGGATGGTTGCTCGAACTCGTTATCAGAGTCCTCGTCTTCGCTGTCAGTCATGATCTCGGGAAGCTTGATGTCGTCGCCGTTCGGGTACTGCATTGACGGCTGTATAGGCTTCGAATGCGATGCGTGGGCTGAGTCTAAGCCGGGAATCTTGCCCTTGGCGTATTGCGAGGGGTGTCCAGGTGTGATAGGGTTTTGTTTCAGCTGAGATGGCCGCTTGGGTGGGCGCTGTATGGTTTCTGTATCATTATCGAGAGCTCGTTTGGGGGGTTTGGCTGTATTAACTGGAGGCACACGAATGGAGTTCGCATCTTGGACAGTCCTTAGGGTTGTGGGAGCTCGAGCAGCTGCAAGGTCTGCACGAGGCTGTGGTGCTTGAGGCTTCGCCTTCTCAAAGCTTGCAGCGGCTTGCGGCTGGGGTCGAGATGCCTTAGGAGGGGGTGCTTTAAGAGTGTTTGGTGCCGACTTTGCTGATGGTGCAACCTTATTGGCCATTGCTGTACCGGGCCTCGACAATGTAGCAGCAATGGGCTTTGAGGTCGATTTGCCAAGCGTGGGTGGGCCGGTCGATTTCGCAGTGACAGGTGCCGGACGAGCGGCTGGAGGAGGTGCTCGAGCGTACTGGTTCTTGATAAAGATCTTTTGTGGCTCCTGAGGCTTCGAAAGGGCGTCTTTGCTGTTCGGCTTCACAAGCTTCTTAGGCGGCCTGACCTTGGTTGTAGGGAAGGTAGGAAGCAAGCTCTTCGGGGGAGGTGGCGGTGGCATCTCATCGGCGGAATCGGTACCCTGATCCTCGGGGGCTGAGTTCAGTCGGACGGGGTCAGGTCGAGGAGCCGGCTTGAGGCTGGTCTGAGATGACATCTGAGAGGGTGCCTTCGCAATTGCTGCCGCGGACGCAGTCTTCTTGTGATACGCCGCAGCTTTGGTCTGCTCCTTTTCCCGCATCTCTCTGAGCTTGTCTTCGCTCTTCTGTTTATGTAGCAACTCCTTCTCCCGGGCCACTCGCTCCTTGGCCTTCTCGCGCTCTGTAGAACCGCGGGTTTTGCGTTCCTTTACCGGGCTACCCGGGGCCTCTGCAGACTTGTCCAACTTTGCGGACTTGGCAGACTTGGTAGATTTGGCAGATTTGATGGAGTCCTTTGAAGGTGATCGCATATGGGAAAATATCGAAATTGGCCGCTCAGTCCGCTTGGGACTACTCGGAAGATCGTCTGACGAAGGTGCAGGTTGCAATTCTGGTCGTCTGGGGCTGGAAGAAAGGCCTTCGAGCCTGACCTGGGCACTCGCCGCTGTGGAACCGATAAGCTTGTCCTTCGCTGCGCGAAGAGCTGAGTAGAATTTAGCCTTTGAAGCACTAAGTGGGGCATCCATGTATTTCTTACCAGCTGGGGAGCCAACCGGAGTGGTTGAGTCCGCAGCTGCTGAGAGATCAGGATTGGAGGTTGAGATCAGCTTAATTGGTGACGGTTTCAACTTGTGCGGTGAGGAGTGTGAAGCCACAGTGTGGCTCTTGTTGATCGGAGGCCTAACAGGATTGCTAGCGGGCGCTGTTGTTTTGATTGGCGCCGCGATCCATGAATCGTCATCGTCCTCCTCCTCAGCCTCATCTTTCTCGGGTTCGGCTGGAAGGGTGGGGTATGTAGGTTGCGACTGCGATGTGTGCGCTGGCGCAGCAACCTCCTTCGGCTGTGAAGCAGTGGTAGGGTAGACCGAGGGCCGCGAAGACTGCGACAGGATATTCTGGCTGATTCGTTTCGGCGGTGCGTGCTGCTCGAGCATCTGAAAACGCTCAAATAGGCGTTGTGTAGAGGTCTTATTGTGCGTCTTCGTTGTTTCCGACTCTTCGCGCTGCAATCCAAGTCGGTGGTCCTCGTCCATGTCCAAGTCGTCGTGCTGAGAATCCAACGGTTGCACTATCTGCGACGCTCCTAGACTCTTTCCTCCCGTATGCCTGATCTGGCTTGTTCGTCCCATGCTCTTCTTGGGAAGGATTGGCTCTCGCGCGGGTAGACAGGCGAACGTGAGACTGCTCTTCCTAACCAGCGGCTTCACGGGACTGGAGTGCTCGGACGGCGTGGGCTCTTCATCGACCTCCATCTCATCCTGAACGTCGTCGTGAGCAATCGTGTCATCATGTGCGCTTCGTTCGGATGAAGCTGGCGGAGGCCCGGCTGGGGTGTGGGAATGATCGATGTCTGACGGGTCAAAGAATTCGGGTGTGAGGGCGTGGCGATTCGCGGTGTCGTGGGCATCGTAGGTTTCGGCACCAATGCTGAAGGCATCAGACACAACGCGAGGCGGTTTCGGGAAAAGTGAGATGTCTTGCATATCATCCTCATCCTCGTCCTCCTCTTCTGCGTCAATGTCGTGATGCACGACTGTGCCGCGACTTTCTGTCCTCAGATCCTCTTCAAAATCCTCATCAAGAAGCGCGTCGTTCAGCTCGGCTTGCTCGCGCAAATCCTCGTTTGATGCTGTCTTGCTGCGGAACACATCCTTTGCTGAGACAAACGAGTCTTCTGGTGCGTCCTTGTCTTCGGTCTCTTCATCTTCCAGATCGTGTATCGAGTATCTGAAGGATTGTGTTGCTTGTGTGGTTTGTGTTCGTGGAGGCGAGAAAATGGCATTGGCTTGCGAGCTGAAGGCTGTATCTTGTGTATCGAACGACGCCCATTGCGCAGGGGCAGACTGCGGTGGTGAGCGCTCGTCAGAGAGTTCGTGATCGAAGCTGTCAATGGGCTGCTCTCTGTCTTTGATTGTAGCTTTCGTGAACAACTGTCGCGCTAAAGGTGTTGGTGGCATTGGGGACTGGACTGGGGCATCGTTTTCGGCGTCTTCGGCAATCTGGAATTTCGACTTGACTGTGCTTCTCTGAGCGATCTCGCGTAGGCTCTGCTCAGCAGGCGTTGTGCGCTGTTGCAGATCTGCTGCAAAGAGATTTGCGAGAGGCTGTTGGTTGTCAATACACTGGGATTGAGAGGTACTCATGACGCGCACCTGTCTTGGCTCCGCAACGGTCCTCTTGCGCGTTGTGTGAGGTGTCTTGCCGCGTAGCTTTCCAGGTGTTTTGAATACATCTAGGTTGTGTCTACTGAGATGTCAGCGATGGCCGCCTCTACGCGTGTGATGCGCGACGTACTGCCCATCTTTGGCAAAGATGTCTGTCATGTGTTCGTTGAGCCATTCCAGCTCATTGCGCACAGAGAAGCCAAAATCCTCCAGTTCTTGTGACACAAGATCATTCGACTGATGTCGCTCCTCGAGGATCCATTGCGCTGACCCAATGGCGGGTACTTTGCTCTGGGAAGCAGTCATGTCGAATGTGATCGCAACGTGTGTGCGGCGGCAACGGGGTCAACAGTCAACGGCGATGGACACGCGTCGCAAAAGGGCAAAAAATGACAGAAAGAGCAACAGCGGACTGATTAGCTGATCATATCGTTCTATGCTGTGGTCGTGAGGAATAGCTGTGCCAAAAAGTGATGCGCGCGTCGGCCGGGATCGTAGCAGTGCAGGAGCGTTGGTGTTGTTTACAGTGCGCCTTCCGCCCAAACACTCGCTTTGGCCACATTCGCCAAGACTAAAAGTCGCCTCAACATGAATACACCTGCCGTGTCAATGCACGGTGCACGTTCATCATCATCACAACACTCAATCTCTTTCATCACATCTAGATAATTGTAATGCGCCTCTGCAATCCACACATGTGCGTATGCACTTGACGCGTGCTCACTACAGATAGTAGACCCAGTCAATGAATGCAAAGCGATGCGGTAGCACATATTTGAAGTAAATCGTAAAATTCGTGTTGGTCATTATACTACAGAACGCCGTAACCGTGTCTTGTGATTCCAGGTATGCCCAACCCAACCTTTTGCATTTGCGACTTGCGCCATACGATATTATGTCCGTCATCAATATAATACATATGCAGGACGTGAGCTCCAGCACACCCAAACTGTCCTCAGGGTATTCGCATGCTTAACGTTGATTCAATCGATGTTAGACATCCCCGCAATCTGTCCGCGTGTTCCATGACGAATCTGAATAGACATTACAAGTATTGGTCTCCTAAACCTGGCTCATGGAAGGACCACCACGGCGGATGCCACCACGGACGGCACCGCCCTTGCCAGCCATAGCGGAGAAGACAAGGGTGGCAACGAACGCAGCCCAGCCGAACCAGAGGAAGGCAGTCGCGGTCTGAGCCTGGCGACAATTTTGCTCAAGGCTGGGCGAGCTGTTGGTGACACCATTGTTCAGGGTGTAGTTCTGCGAAATTGTCAGATGATGTATTTAGAGCCGCATTACCAAAATGACATACCCTGTTCGAGCAGCTGTGAGCACCAAGGTAGGCGGGTAGCGCGACAGCGGCGCAGAAGCCAAAGAGCACGCTCAATCCATCCATAACCATATCAACGATGGGAATGGCGAATTTGTCGATGAAGGCTGTGGGAAGGAAGTACAGCAGGGTGAACAGCCACCATACACCAACGAACAGTGTGTAGTTGATGATCGAGTGTGTGCCATTAGTGGCGCGTGCGATGTTGTTGCCGGCCATGGCTATGACGATAACAGCACAGAAGAGCTACGGAGTTGTTAGCGAAACCCATTTTGATGGCTCGAGGATGCACAAACCTGGAAGGCGCGAAGGCCCATACCCAATACGCGCGACACCATTTTGAGTTATGTGATGTGCTTGAGGATGAAGAGTTGCGTTGTGTGATGTGGCGATCAAAGACTGGATTGTCTTCTGATAGATGGATGCGGAATATGGGGCTGTAAATACAGGAGGCTGATGTGAGATGATCTACCGGGGGAGCTGCGCTGCGCATATAAACGACAGGCGGGACTTGCGGCTTCCTTCGTCATCGAGAACATACGTCACGTCAGTGCTTGGGCGAAATCGCGCCGCCCCCTTCCGGATCGGGGGTTCCCAGGCGCTTGAGGCCGATCACCCCTGTTCTCGAGTTTCGCGAACAGCTGATGGGTTCCAATGATCCGCACAAAGGATGCAGTGGCTGCCGTGCATGAGTTTGAGGAGCCTTGCGGAAACCCCAAACTCCATGTTCTGTTAATTTCCAGAGGAGGGTGCACCTGTGACAGGCGCGTGGGTGTCGACACCCAGCGACTGATGATGCAAGGTCACGCAGGGATCGGCAGCATTAGCAGCCCCTGCAGCGGCTTGAGGACGAGACCTTCGTTCACCTCACAACACCAGCTACTTTTTCTCCGACGAAGCTACTGCAAGCGCCTACGTCAGGCGCGCTGTCTTACCATTGTATGACAACTTCCAATATTTTGGAACGTCGGCGAACCCTAGCAATTCTAGATCTCTTAGTTTCGGTAGCGAACTGTTGGAGTCATCGAGCTGTTCGTCAACACGCTGGCCGCAATTATGGGCCCCCAGCAATCTGTGATCCTCCTGAGCATGGTCGTGCATGAGGCTGAAAGGTCACCGTGCGCTCATGACGTTTCAGATCGTGAACGGCATCAGGGTCGTCTGCTAGGCTCTAACCGCCATGATGTTGCACAGCTCCCTCGCTACATCAGTCTGCCTGTCTTGCCTGCAGTGACATGCACACGCATTCGAATTGTCCAAAGGATACCATTGCTGTACCATAAGCACAGACAAAACATTGCGAGTACATGATTACGAATTGGGAATACCCTAGCAGTATGGGCTGGTCATGCTAGACGTTTCTTTCAATATTACGAAAGCTGCAAATAGAACTCCTACACAGATATTATTACAATCGGGCTACTGATAGCAGACTATGTCGCAATTGAGATCAGAATCGAGAGCCCTTGCAATTTCAAGCTTACCAGGCTTGATGCAACAACTCTGGTCTCCAAGTAGCGTGCAACATGGCAGCAAGCTGGAGTGTTGTCGCTGAACAGCAGATACCGACGCGCATCCAAACTTGCTCGCAGCGATTGCTGGCGTCCACGTCTCGAGGAGTCATGTAGGTTCTAGAACTACGTGGTACGAAGGGTAAGTCCTTTGTACGCGTTATAGAGTTCAACACGAAGATGTAAGCACTCGATCTGGATGCTAAGTCCATACCATCTGTATGCTCAAAGTATCGTATGTAACGTGAGCTCATATACGTCTGCCAAATTGTCACTTCGTTTGAAGTGTTACCACTTGAGGACCCGTCATGCCCAGCGGCAGGGCCTCAAGCGCGGCCTCCGCGTCTAATCTCGGTGGGTGTTAATCTCAGGGGGGTAGGTCTGGGTCTTCAATGATTTCGTAGGCAAAACTTTGCGGAGTGAAACGCCACTCCGCAAGTGCCATGCGCCGCGACTGCACTGGAGGAGACAACAGTGATGCTGCATTGGCAGAACGACGATGACGGAGTTGGCCAGTACGAGGGCGTACGAACATGTGTGATGTTCAGCTTAGGCTGAGCGCTATTGGATCGGGGAGCAGTTTGGCGTCTAAGAGGGAGCCGCGCGGGGTGGTGAATAGGTAACGTCATATGACTGCTGATGGTCTTCTTTTGGGCATGTAAGCATAATGGTCGTTGGTACATAAGGTCTTTGTTTAAGTGCAGTCATGAGCAGGCTCTGCCTGCACAGTGCAAATCCATCTTCTTTGATCGAGAGAGGAGCCGGGGCGAGACGTTGGTCATACACAGTGGAATGGGGGCTTCAACCAGACAGCGGTGCCCTCGGTCTTGTGAAATGAAAGGTTGGGGTCGAAGCGCTGTCGTTGGCTGCGGCGTAGAACTGTTGCCTAGTCGTATCATAACTGGGGAGCTGCGACTTGAGTAGCGGCCCTTGTTGTATGTGGCTCGCAGGCTCTTTGGTTGGGGGAAGTGCCTTTGATTGATGCTGAAGTTCCTCTTGCGCTCTTGGGTTCTCAAGATGTGGTGTAGTCGTTCTTGCGGGACGGCAGGGTGTTGATGGTGTTGCAGGAGCCCAAAACACACGCAGCTCTTGCAATCCCTCCTACCATTAACTTGTTCACTCGAAACCGCCTCGCGAAAACTGGAACGGGCCCCCCTCTTGACACATCCACCTGCGCCACTCTCGCATTGCCCGAGTCACGAGCCGCTTTTCGACTACCTCCTCTTTACCGATGTGCAGACCACCCGCACGCAGCGCAAGTGCGACACTCTATTGCTTAAACCCATTACCCCTCTCAAGATTCACAGCTGACAAAGGACAAACCTTGACATGAACGAGAGACATGGGCTCTCCGGAGACCTTGAAGGCGAGTCCTGCGCCGCCAAACCAACCGAAAGACCTATGCTACTCACACCTAACGTGAGCGCCTCAACTCCGACGATACATGAGCGAATAACGGATTCCATATCCTCCGAGAAGACACAATTGCTTAAGGAAAGCTGAAGGAAGCTGATAACTTGGCGACGACAAGATGTGGTCCTGCGCCTGCGGAATCAAGCAAATCTCCGCGGACATCTGTTTGACTCACGAAGAACAGGGCACAACAGGGAATTAAACGGCGGGCGCACGCGGTCTGACTGTCACGGCGCCAACTTGATAGCTCCTGAAGCGAAGCAGGGGTTGGCAAGGAACAGGATGTCAACCCGGACCTCACATCCCGTCCTGTCAGACGAAAAAGGCTCCATCAACTAAAAGGCGCGCATGCCGACAACACACTTCTGCTAAACTGTGCAAGATCGAAGTAACTCGACATGATACCCACTGATTCTGAGTATACATCAATACACCACAACGAAGTGTTCGAGGCTCGAGCGCAAGCTTGGCACAGATGCGAGCGAAGTTGGCCGCGTGGAGACCCATAGAGTCTCGATATCGACCTTGTCGATTCAGGAGCTCGGCGTCAGCCACCCGGGCGGGCACACTGCTTACTGGAGCTGCCCGAAAAGCTTGGGTGTGGATATGGAGCATCGACGCATCTCAGGGAAATGCGGGGTTGACAGCATTCCAATCAACGATTGATTTGCCGAGTTGCAATGCGTAAGGGCCGAGAAAGAATTTCCATCCGGGGAAAATGTCGTGCTCAGGTGCTCGACACCAGCTTGGGGCACGCTGTGTCACCCAGATGAACACAATTGGAAAGGTTTTCGCGAACTGTCTTCAGGATCATTGGAGTGTAGTGTCGTCCAGAGCTAGCTCCAGGAACCGTTCACCTATGTGTTTGGACACGCGAAGTAGTGTTGTCGAACGGGGAGGCACCGCAAGTCGGACATGATAAGTTACTGGATCTTCGCGGGGCGATGCGACGATCGAACAGCATCGAGAGGCTAATGTCCCTGGTGTCCGTACTAGGTTGAGCGATGGCGCGTGACAGTGTTCCTACCGTTGGTGAACTTCCTGTTTGGAACTCCACTGTTACCGCATACCTACGCTGGGCGGGGTCGTGAACGATGGCGCTGGAAGCGAAGCAGACCGGCATGCAGCGACATACAGCCCTGTAAAGAGGAACGTCGTCCATCAGAGTTTATCGGAGTCTGGATGGGACGAAAGAGGGGTCTATCGATTGACCTCATCTATGCGACAAACCCCCATCAATGATTCCGTACTGCCGGTCAACGCAAGAAGATGATTTTCGACTGGGGAGAGAAAGACGAGACTCTTGAGAGGTGCTGCAGACGTGTGACAAGGGCCCAATGATTCGATGGTATCTCCCCGTCGCGTGCGGCTTCGCTACCCCCAACAGCGCAGCAATTTGCAGGCGTTCGCCTGAAAGACGCAGGGCTAGCCTTAGTCGGTCTGGCCGTCTCCGCATTTCGTCGCGCATCTGCCACCTAAGCCCCTGATCCTTGAGCCAGCCGTGCGAGCTGCAGAAGCCTCAAAGGCGTTGGATGTCTGCGTGTTTCTGACTTCTGCCCGCTTCTTTGTCACAGGTGTCTTACGCTCAAAGACATCTCCTCATCAGCCCTGGCCTCTCTTGCCGGCTGTCCTCGAAACGCCACACGCTGATCGCACCGCTGTCGCCCTCGACCTTTCTCCTGATCTGCCAAAGCTCAGGAAACTTCAGGGTGTCTGCCGCGGCTCCGATCTCAACCGTTTCGAACCAGCGCCAAGGAGACCTCCTGTCGCCAGTCTGGCCACTATCTCACGACTTATTTATCTGCCTCTGTCGCTCGAGGCACAGGGCGATGATGTGCCCGCTCTAGTGGTCGCGTGTTATTCCTTCAACCACTGGCCCGCAACAGACTGGGCAGGCTTGGGTTAGAACGTGGCGCTTCCCCACATTCCTCAGCTGCGAACCCTCCTCGCCGATTGCAGGCTTGTATAGTTCCATGCAGCGGCTGATACTATAGAGTATCATCTCCTCTTCCAAGAAAAGTAGGGATAGATTGGGCAAGTGTTTGGCGCTCGTTCGTGTACGTTTTTGAGGTATGCTGTCGCCGCCCCGGACTTTGGCGGTTGCCACGTCGTATCGATCGAAGCTGACTGTAGTCAAGTTACCTTTCAGACCGGGTCTGATTTCTTAGAGGCTACGATTACCTTGGTGAGATAGATTGTCTGGTACGTACTCCCTAGCTGTGCGCCACAGCTTCTCATTCTCCCATGCTGCGGCTGTCCGCAGCCTCTGCTCTGCAGGCCTTGTCCTGAGTGTGCCATGAACGCAGTCGAGTAAACATACTGACAGACATCTAGGATAAACTGCCGCCACATTTGATAGACCGTGTTGTACATCGATACCCCGCCGATGCGTAATTTTGGTAGACGCCCTTCTATTATCACCTAGGTAAGCAAACTCTCATTCCATATACCCTCTTCAGTCTCAGTTCCTTCGCTTGTTTCACCCTCTACAATCGATGTCCCAAGTATGGAGTGGCTTGGAGGCGGTCGTTTGAGGAAAAGAAAGGTATGCGAAGGCTGCCGCGCGGAGTTTGTGCTGTGTGCGGACGTGCATTTGTCACCCAAGATGCCGCCTGGACACGTCCGAAGTATGCAGGAGACCATCGCAGAGCTCTAGCAGGTTATTCGGCATCTATCCCGTGCTGTGACCTCGCGCTGTTGGAGGGCTGTTGTCGGTGTGCGGAGATGGACGTCGACAGGGTCGAGCGCAATCACGAGCACGATCAAGCATGGAGAAGAGCAAGCAGATTCTACGTTACCACGCAGTACTGCATCATTTGGATACATGTTCTGTTATCTGCTTCCTCTATCAAGTCTTCATGTCTCTGTTGTACCCTGCTAAGACGATCCTCGGTCAACAGTAATACTCCATATCTCTCCAGCGCCCACGGCTCCTTCCTCAAAACCAGCGGCAAACGACACGAGTCTGCCATCTGACCGTCACCACGTCCGCCCGGTGACACTCTTCTGGGCCCACTAGCTAGCGTGGATTCGGCTCCTGCCTCCTTCAGTCCTCACCCCATCAAGCTGTCATTCAGCGAACCCTCCACCACTCCTTAGCTCGCAGTGAGCATCGCTGCAATCTCCTGTAAGTATTCACCTCTCAACTTGCAGTCCTCTCCGGTGCTCGACGTGAGTGTCTACCGGTATTTATTGGCATCACGGGTCACCTGCTTCCCAGGTCTTGAAGCTGCAACGCGTTTGCTCGCCGTTGGCTTGGTGCACGATAGATCATTCCCATTGTGCATCATACGTGGCTGTCCATGACACCCTTACCTGGTCCATTTCGTTTCCGCTCTCGTGACCCTTCATAGCAATGCTGACGATTGACTTTTTCGACGACATCAGGCAACTTCCAACCCTAGTCACATCGTCAAACTACAAGAACTTTCTGCAAACCTCCTTTACACTTGGTACGACCTCGTTGTTCAAGAGAAAACTAGAATCATTATTTCTGCACCAAAGTACGCTCTTATAATTGGCAAGCTATTGCATCACACTGCTGACCAGTGCAAGACTGAACAAACCATCAAGATGACATCTTCAACCTACAAGGGCAACCTCACTGTTGGAGGGTCTGCACTCGACAAGTCGAAGCTCCAGCTTCGCAGACCTACACCTGACAGCGATGCTCTGGCGTCCAGCGATGACGATCGCGAGCACGTGCCCGTAGTCGTTCGTCCTGCTGGCGGCTACCCTGGTGGTCGCAGGCCCTCATCTGGTTGGCTACAAGACATTCAGCCCAATCGCAAGTTCTCCCTGCCGTCAGTCTCGTTTGCCGGCTCACAGCCCACCACTCCGTCACTAGAGCTGCCAAGTCAGTCTCGCCCTGGTACCTCTGCGTTTCCCTGGAACACCTCCAGCTTCAGTAACACCCAAGCCAATAGTCGTCTCAAGGAAGTTGTCCCATCGCCTACGTCCGCCCACTTTCCCAGTGAGAGGTCCTTGCCCTCACCAGCGGCGCCAGAAGGTGAAGAGGGCATCGGCTTTCTTCTCAGTCAGCAGAACCCCATCCGCAAGGCAGTACGCTCTCAATCATACAGCATCGGGCAGGGTGATATCGAGAACAGTCCCGTTGGTCAGTTTTCCGCGCGCGTGCGCACAACAGCAGGCGTGCGTCACCGTCCTTCCAAGCCCAGTCTGCTTGGTGACCCTGGTGTTGGCCTCTCGCAACTACGCGAAGACGACATCGACGAGGTCGACTCGACTAACAGCTCTGACCACGGCGTTCGCCTCCCCCAAGGCTACTGGGAACGCGAACAAAAGCAAGCTCTACTCAAACAGGCAGCCATGGAGAGTGCACGTGCACGCAATCGCGCCACGTCCACAAGCTCTCCTGTTCATCAGCACCCGCCACCACCACAGCGTCGCAAGACGACCGCCGGACTTCGTGGTATGTCCTATGGTAGTACCGCCGACTACGCGATTGAAGAGCACGAAGACCACGAGGTCGCTCCACACACCTTGCCTCCGTCTTCGTTAACCCGTCGCTTCAGTGAGCACGTTTCCATTCTGAGTCGCGAGCCTGAGCAAGAGATCATGGACAGCCCAAAGAAGCAGCAGTGGGCGACCGGCAATATTCACAACCTCAACATGGAAGCGATGGGACGTCGGCACTCTTTCGCTCACTATGGTGGCTTCAATCAGAGCATGCCTCTTTCTACTACACTGAGCAACACCCAAGAAGAAGATGAGAGCCTGATGTCCCCTCGACAAGCATCTCACTCACCTGAAGAAGCAGAGCAATTCGATGCTGCTGCATATTTCGCAGGCTATGGCCCCGCATCTCGCGCTATCAACGCCTCAGCAATCTC
This sequence comes from Didymella exigua CBS 183.55, assembly GCF_010094145.1. Lineage (NCBI taxonomy): Eukaryota > Fungi > Ascomycota > Dothideomycetes > Pleosporales > Didymellaceae > Didymella > Didymella exigua. Next base: position 639,859 of record NW_022984783.1, read on the forward strand.
GGCTGCTCACCCGGACCCCATTGTCCCCAATACGGCCATGAATACAACCAACCCTTACGCCGTTCCGCCTGTGCTTGGTCGCCCAGGTCGTCGTCTGTTTGTTGTCACATTCAAGTGCTCCAGAGCTGACATCTACTACCTCTACGACAATACCGGTCTTGAAATTCGTCGTGGTGACTTGGTAATGGTTGAGGGCGACCGTGGTTGCGACCTTGGCCAGGTGGCTCATGCGGATGTGAGCCTTGAAGATGCGAAGAAGTACAAAGCTGAGGCTAACGAGGAGCACTTCCGCTGGCTGGTCATGTTCTCCCAGTACTCTCTCGCAGGAACTCAGAACGACTCCGGCATGCTCGGTGCTCTTGCGCGCGCAAACGGCCTGTCCAACAACCCAAATCAGCCTCAACTGAGTGGCATGATTGGCAACCAAGACCAAGATGCCAAACCCAAGATGATCAAGCGCCTTGCTCAACAGCACGAGATCTTTGCTTTACGCGACAAAGAGGGCTCAGAAGCTAAAGCAAAGCGCCTGGGCGCGCAGAAGGCCGCTGACCACAAGCTGCCTATGGAGGTCCTCGATGCCGAATACCAAGCGTAAGTAAAGCAGCGTACTTCTTCAATCAACGCAGCTAATGAGTTCAGCGATTACCACAAGCTTACCTACTTCTACTACGCGGAGTCGTACGTGAACTTCAACGACCTCGTGACCGACCTCTTCAAGCAGTACAAGGTTCGCATCTGGATGTCAGCTGTCAATCCTGCATCGGTTGTCAACCCGGCAGGTCTGATGCAGATTCCACCACCCTCGGCCATCGGACCTGGTGCCATTATCACTCCGGGCAACGACAACTCTTCACTGCCCGTAGGACCTGGTTTCGGCGGCAACAACAGTCAGCGCTCTAACGAGCATTATGGTAAGTCTGGCTTTGCGCTATTGCAAGACCAGAGGCTAATTCTTGTAGGCCGCGGTCGCAACAATGCCCCTCAAGTCAACTACGATGAAGGACACTACGCATTCTCTCACCAGCTTCCGGCCTACGCTCCTCAAGCCGCTTACGGCATGCCTCCTTGGGCGCAAGGTCAGCAGTACCAACAGCAGATGTACGGCGGTTACGGTGCCTTTGCTGGTGCTTATCCAAATGTGACTGCTAGCGGCAGCCCCATGAACTACGGCGCCTACTACCCACCAGGCTCAAACTATGGTGCAGCATCGGCCTATAACCGCGCTTACCCGGCCGCCAACTCCTATACGCCCACTGGTAGTGCCAGCTATGGCCAACAAACCACTTCGGGTGCTAGCAACGGCAAGGCTGCCGCCTCGAACAACAGCAACAACCAGTCCTTCCTGGCTGGTATGCAGAACATGTCCCTTGCCAGCAAGTAGGTCCAGTGTAATCTCATCGCCTTCACGACGAGCGCATCTTGCCAGGTTTGCACATCTTCGCATATGCGGCAATACTTATATAGATCACGACACCACGGCCTTCACGAGTGCATTGTTTCACGCCATTCTATGGACTGCGGCATATAAATCACACTGAACTTGACCTTTGACATCGACGTTAACTGTCTTTGCTCATAGATGATTCACTCCAATTTCAGAGGAATCTGCGGCAGCAACAAGATTGCATCATTTTGGGATCTGCAACAGGACAAAGGGAGGGGGCTACAAAACGGATGCTCATCATGCTTGCTTTACTTTTTCTCATTTCAAGATTCCCTTGCTTTCGATCTACAGGCTGCGGCGTGCTTCAATTTGCATGCTGACTGATTATGGACTGCAAAGGATGGCTCTTTGCCTAGGTATATTTGGCCTGGGGTCTTTTAGGTTACGAAAATTTATAAAGCTTCTGGCACCAACTTGCGTTTTTCATTTGACAGAGCACTCATCACTAATCACCGTGGCCCAACAGCGAGCGCATTACGGTGAGGGTGGATCATGCCTTCCCAAAATAATACGACCTCGCCTCACCATCGCCCCACCGTGTTGAACATATCGCCGCGACCGCTTCACCACACCGCGACGAATAACTGCGGGATTCGTTCATCTATTCCCGAGTCAACAATGGCTCGTCGAAGGGCCCACTCTGCAGTGCAGCCAGCGAACAGCCAGAGTAGTGCATCTGATGTTGAGGGCGACGAGAGCCAGTGAGTCTCTTCTTCAAAGCTTCCAGCCACTGAGCATACTGATCCTTGTTCCAGGCGAGTGCTCGCGCTGACCTCACTACTCCGAACGCCTAAGACCAACCACAAGGAGTTGCAGGATTTCAAAGTAAGAGTGGCGACTGATCAGGAAGAGCTGAAGATCTTGCTCGGCCAGAGTGTACGACAAGCGTAAGTTCTCACAGTCATACTCCGGCACCTCAAACGCAGACAGCAGCTCATTCTTACAGTGAACAAGCATCTATGCGCCGCCGTAATGAGCTCACAGAAGCCATCCTTAAAGCCCTCCAGACCCCCAATCGCCCTGTCCAAGGCACACCTTCCACGTTTGGCAAGACGAAGATCGCACGCAATGTCGTTTTCAAATCCGCTGCCAGCGTCCTGACGGCCTCTGAGCTCCTTATTGGCGAGTATGATCGACTAGACAAGATAATTGTTGGCATGCGAGACACTGAGCCTGAGGGTGTCGCAGAAGCATGGACCGAGGAGGTAGACAAGACAGCGAGGCTGCTGAAAATTGGCGCTGAAACTGCAATCAAGAACGTGAAAAGAGTCTTAGGTGCAGATGTTGAAGTCCATGATACAGAAAACATAGATGGCGAAACTCTGGTCAATGGCGAGACCATGGAGGCACTCGGAAAAATGGAGCTGAACTACGAACTGCACAAGACCCTACTATTTGCAGAGAGAGGTGTGAAGAAGATGGTCAAGAGCCTGCCGGAGCTGGAAGAAGATTAAGAGGTGTCACAGGCTCGCTGCTGGATACCTTCGGTTCGGGGCTAGATATGAAAAGAGCAACGTATTGTAATGTGTCCTGCTCATGACTCACTGCTGATGCGGCACTTGACGGCTCGGTCCTTGACCCACTGATGTGCCCCGGGATCAGATCTTGCTAGCATCTCTGCCACACGAACACACCATTGGACGACTTCCTTTTTGACAGGCGTCAGTCAGAATTTTGATGCAAACTGCGCAGATCATCTGTCACGCCCAATTATAGGGTCTTTGCTGTGGAGGTCACCTCTCGAGGTTCCCGTCTTCGCTCTCAGACGACGCGGCTGTAGAGGTTGAGGCCAGTTGCTTCATCGCTCGGTTCTCCAGCCGAAGTCGAAGCCGGAAACAACATCATGTTTCGTTCGGCAGCCAATACGGGCCAATTGCACGCTTGACAGATTCCAGAACCAGCCAAATGCCTAGGGCGATCGACTTTCTACGCCAACCCTGAGTAGCGCTTCCACAGCGATCCGGGGTCAACGCATGCCGTCATCGCGCCTGCCAACGACAGACGCTAGAAATGACAGTGACAGAACTTCCAGTGCGTTTTCATGACCACAGCTCTCTACTACCAAGCTATTCAAGTTCAATATCGACTAGGCGCCCGTATCGTTTGAGCGCTCGATGATCGAGAGAGCCTGCCATTCATTCAGCACCATTGATATCGATCCTCATGGTTTCCCCTACGATAACTCTCCTGCTGTGGACCGCTTTGTCGCCATGCGTGTCCGCACAACTCTCTTCGATCCTGTCATCCCTATCCTTCACGCCAGTACCGAGCAGTCTTGTAACCGAGGTCACACCCGAATCATCGTCCTCATCCTTTGCATCTCTGTCAGTTTTGCGCAATGGTAGCACGACAACATATCAATCGTCGACGACGGAGGAAGTAATTGGCATAACAGGCCTTGCTCCGACTGCATCCGGGAACGCCACCGCGTCGACATCCACTACAGCTCGCGCACGGTCAACACAGAACACAACGCCCTGCAATGGACACCCAGAGTACTGTAGCAGGCGGTTTTCAAACGTGTCTATGGTCGTTGCTCACAACAGCCCATTCGTAAGACCGCGTAATGCTGCCAGTAATCAAGTGCTTGAGGTCATCACTCAGCTTACCGATGGTATTCGAGGACGTACGTAACGAAGGCACCGAGTCACTGAGTTGTAAATCCGTGAGACTGACTTTGCTATCTAGTTCAGTTCGAAACGCAGAAGCCAAATTCTTCGAGCCCCATTCGCCTTTGCCACACTTCCTGCGACCTACTTGATGCCGGAACCCTCGAATCGTACCTCGCTACTGTGAAAGGGTGGCTTGACGACAACCCCTATGAAGTCATCGCTATCATTATGGGCAACAACAACGGTCAAGATACACGCAATTCGGCGACAGATTATATACATCCGTTTCAGGATTCAGGCATATTGGAGTACGTGTGGACACCACCCGCGAGGAATTTGAACTTGACTGAATGGCCCACACTGTCTGAAATGATCCTGCGGAACGAGCGCGTAGTCGTGATGATCGACTACAACGCCGACCAGGATGCCGTACCTTGGTTGCTCAGCGAGTTTGACTACCAGTGGGAGACACCCTTCTCGCCCACGGACCCATTGTTCCCTTGCACCCAGCAGCGCCCGCCCAACCAGGCCGAAGATGTCTCTCGCAACCGCATGTACATGTTGAATCACAATCTCAACGTCGAGATCGCTATCGCGGGAGCAAGTATACTTGTACCGGCATACGGTCTTCTAGACCAAGTCAACGCTGATTCTGGGAATGGCAGTCTGGGCACGAACATCCAGGGTTGCGAGGAGATGTGGGGTCGTCCACCAAATTGGCTGCTCGTCGACTACTACAATTTTGGCAACTTTAACGGATCTGTCTTCCAGGTAGCGGCGACTGCCAACGGTGTTCCGTACGATCGCGACTCATGTTGTGGTGAGCTGCGCAAGGCGAGCGGGTCCACTGCACTCGGAATTGATAGGTCGTGGCTGTATGCCGCTGTTAGCATTGCTGTCACAGCTGTCGTACTTTTGTGAACGCCGGCATTCGGTGTGCGCTGTATCTCCTTTCGTTGTCTAACCGTTTCTCAGAGTAGACGCTTTTTTCCAATCATTGTTATAGGCGTTCTGCATAGCAGCACGGAAAGCAAAAGGCGTTGAGTAGCTTTATTTTGTGCGATGCTCATCAGCGTTTCACTTACTTACTGCTACTTTTCCGAGGCATCAATCACATCATTATATCTTGAGTAAACTCTGCTTATCCAAAGTCACTGACTCGAGAATTGTAGCAGACCTCGAGCATACACATTTGGGCCATGGCCCGCGAGAAGCATGGCGGCTGGATCAGCGAGCTCGGCTACAACGTATAGAATGCTTGGTGGCTTTCTTTCACCAAGATTTCTTATCTCATGCGTCTTACACGTGAGATACGAGACGATACCTACTCTCATCTCATCAGCGAAAACGTCGTACCACAAGTAGGTACTCCTGGAACGAGATTCAGCGGGTTTTATGGCCTGTTCTTCCATTGCCGCCTTTGGGCAAGACTATGCCTTCAGCAATCCCAATGGTATCGATAGCTCCATTAGTAGTGGGAGCTGGTCCCCTAGACGAGAGCCTTGCTGTGGCGACTCGAGCCTGCACCTGATCAATTTCTGCTTCTAATCAGCCGACAAATCCGTGATGAATAGAAGTACAACATCCGATCGCTGAAGTGCAAGAGCTATCTTCATTTTTGGATCTTTCCAAAAGTCATGGCCCACGGGTTCGACGGTTCCCTCTTTTCAGCTGTTCGACACACTTACCAAAGTTGATCTCAGTCTGTCAAATAAAGCACTTTTCGATTACTTTTTTGGCATCAATATCCACCCAATTTTCCAGCCGAATGCAAAGAAGGCCTCAGCTCTGCAACTTCTCCCCACATCGACACCTCGAAATATACACGTGTTCTTCGGCTCTCTGGATTGTGGTGCGTATACCAGCCCGTGGGGTCAAGTGGAGCGCAAAATCAGACTCGAGCAGTACAACAGCGCGTACAACGTGTGCTTCCAGCGTGTGCTCTTCGACTGGATTTGCACCTTTGTCTACCCTATCATCTCACGAGTACCTGGAGTGACCGTACATCTTTGAGGGGAAATCAAGTCAGACACAAAGAAGAAATGGTTGAAGAAGCTCAACTCCGGTTGTCAGCATAATCAGGATGCAGCGATGCAAGGTACATTAGCACACCGGATTGTGACCTGTAAGTCAATCCGTGGGCGTTCAAACGCAGCAATATTTCGATTAACCCCGCATAGACCACCGAGAGTCAACTACTCGTAGACCTGCGGTACTTGTGGCGATCATAGCCCTTGTAGCTTGGAACGCCTCACAAAGTTTATGCTTGAGGAGGAGCAAGACTACGACACACAGTAGTAAGATAGACCACGTTATTGAATAGCCTAAGGGGGCGGGTCTTTGGAGTGCTGTGCAAGGTCAATTGCGTGAGATGTGACTCCAGCTTTGACAGAAGGCGGGCGCAATACAAGACAAGCGAGAGTATATTGATCTAAATAGCTTCACTGGATCATGTCTGAGCAGAATGTATATCGAAATGAAGCATAGCCGATACACAAAATCTATTCAAAAGTAGTCAAGTCTTCATTAGCATGAAATACTGTTATTCACAACGCGCATTGTGAATGTATCGTAGAGCACTGTTTGTGAGACAACGGACCCGCCCCTTCTCCAGAAGAGCCACGCCTGAATTTTATTTTATATCAGCGTAGAGGATGTGATTCCGGCACAGACAAGTTCGATGCCGAACATGACGACAATGGCAATCTCACATTTGACTTTGAGAAGTTGAAGATCTGAAGAATACATACTTGTCTGCACTGCGCTGCGTTGCATACCGCCATAACATCAACAGTAGACGTTGCACTGGAAAACTCGAAGGCTAGAAATCGTGGAGAGACGGCGAATTGCAAGAATTCATTCTCGTAGTGTCACCTCTCCAGCCTCGCCGTTTGTCATCATCGTGCGCAGCAACCCGACACTGCCGCCTGCTCCTCTCCGTGATAACAGTCCACCCCAGCCCAATCTTCTCGCCTCTGCCACGCCTCTCCATCCTTCCAGTAGTGGCCGTGTCCTCAACCCGCCCACATAGCAGAGTCGCAACTCCGAAATCGCCCGATGCCCAGGACAATGGGTCGCCCCTGCGCTCTCGGATCCCTCGTTCCAACATGGCGAATTTCACGTGGGGTAATTGCCGCCAAATGTTACCGTTGGTGTAGGAAAGTGTCGGCTGATGTACAGACGGTCCCCCTTGCTTAACGCTGTAGTTGTGCTCCAAAGCCAATGTCGGCGCCGCACGCCTCGTATGAGAAGCAGCGCGGACGATCGTGGGCGAAGAACCATGATCCATGACCACGTTGTCCGTGCACATGCAGGTCGTTGAATCGACACGCGAGCGAGGCGAGTCAATGTTGCACTGCGCTGGGGCGCTATGCAGGGCAGGTTTTGCTAGAGGACATGAGAAGATCGCTGAAACAATGAAAAGCATGGTTTGTCTGTGCGTTGGAAGCTTTCCAGAGTAGGAAAGTAAAACGTGGCTGGTATCCGAGATTGCCAATACACGTGAAGACGATATTCAATGTGACACAGCATCCATCGCCTCAGCGACAAATGCAGATGTGGAGATAGATTCCAACTATGATCGGAACTAGAAACTACGAATATCGACAAATATTGCAGGCTCGAAGCCGGTGAGTAAAGATACCGAGGTAGAAATGTAGATACTCAACGAGATGCGTGGACAACATGACTATGAGTTCGTAGATGGCAGTAGATAACAACACTAGAGAAGACAGAACGAAACTCGTTGCGCGCACTGCGACTTACAGAACGGACATCTAGAGAGGCTAAGAGACTGAAAAAAATAATATAATGCGTGAACGAGGATATCGAACAGCTGAATCGAAGAAAACAAGGAGTAGCGGGAAATGGTAGATGGCTGCCCGAGATTATGAGAGCGTGCGCGTTGATACGTTCGTCCCGTAATCAGTATGTGCCTCCTAGACTGCCCCAGGCAGCGAGCACGTCATCGCTTACACTGTTCCTCGCCTTACTCCTGGTCATGCTAGCGACACTGCTGCCGCGACTAGCATGTCTGGAGCGTTCGCGCCCGGTCAATATGCTCGGCGCGTTCATGCTGGATGCATGTGAGCGCGAAGATGTATTGCTTCCAACACTGCTTTGCCTGCTGCGCTGCTCCATTGCAAGAGCGAGTACACTCTTGCGTTTGGAGCTACGCTCTGGTACAGCGGGCATGGAAGGTTCAATGATGCTCGGTGCCCGTGACAAAATACTTGCTTCGGTGACAGGAGCGAGGTCCTTTGCACCAAAAGACGGTGGTACGGGGAAGCTCATACTCGCGCCAGATGTTGAAGTATGACGACGCTGATGATTCGACCCGATGGTCTCAAGCGACTTGGCGGCCTTGATGATGTGGACGGGAACATCAGCGTCGAGAAGGGCGACATCCTCAATGTCCGCACTAGTGTCGCTGCTGGCAATCTTCACGGTATCGTGGGCGCCGACGCGAGGACCGGGGGTGACTGGCGAAGGCAGAGGCGAGACGTGATCGATGGTGGTTGGGGAAGCGACACTTGCTGCGTGGGAAGGCGAGATTGGAGGGAACGGGTATAACGGGGAGAAGGCGCCAGGCGTAGGAATGTGGTGAGGTAGCGAGCCTCGAGTAATAGGGAAGCCAAAGCCTTCACCGTCACTGACTGAGCTGTCGCGGAGAGTGTCGATGTTGTTCGCGTCATGGGAGGTTTGTGAGGATCTACCTCGAGGTGGCGGTGTCAGATGTGTAGATGAGGTCGAGGATGCAGCCACCGACTTTCGCTTTGACTTCATCTCCACAAGCTTCACAGGGCTGGCTGCTGGCATCTCGTTCGCCAAGAACGCTGGTGTGCGACCGGATTTCTGCAGCGCTTCGAGAGCTCTCTGTCGCTGGCCTTCCTGCTCAATGTAGGCATTGCTCAAACTTATCGAGCTCTGCTTCGCCATCGAAGCACGCTTCTTGCGCATCAACTCCAGGAGAGCCTCCTCCTCGGGTGTAACTGCCATCATCTTTCGATCTGCCGCAGCTGATTGTGGATGAGGCTCACTTGCCGAGGTACGTGTGCTGCGTACACTGTATGCTGATGAAGAGGTTGGCGCGTGTGTGGCGGTCCTTGGACGGTCGTCCTCGTCTTCGAGGATGACAGAAGGTTGCCGCAAGTGGCTTGAACGTCGACTGGCGCTGTAGTTGGAAATTCTCGAGAAGGTATGCGTTGAGACTGGTTCGGGTGTGTACATGATGTCAATTGTGGCAGCACTTGTCGACGTCGATGTTATGCTCATCTTTCGATCGAGGTCGCGGGTGGGTCGCACTTCATAAGCCTGGGCCTGACCAAACACAATATCGTCAGCATCGTCATCCATGTTGATGCTCTTGCGAACTGTAAAGTTACGAAGCGCGCGTCGTTCTTCGTCATACTCATCCTCAGATGAGGAGAAAGACAGACAACTCGAGTCTTGAAGGTTGTGCTTCGAGAGTGATGACTCTTTTGTCTTGGTCGAGTTTGGCAGGGAGAATTGACTTGGTGAGGTCAGTCCATGGACATCGATCATGTCTTCGTGGGAGAAAGAATCGCTGCTGAAACCCGGGACCGATTTCTGTGCTCGTGGTGCAGGATGTGAGGGTGCGGTGCTCTGGTAAAGGCCGTCAAGTGAGGTGTTGCGGAGTGGAATCTTGGGTGTGTTGCTCGTACGCCGTGCCTGTGGAGCATGCACTTGCTGTTTCGGCGAGTCCAGTGCTTCGTCACTATCTTCGTCCAGCGCATCAAACCAATGTTGGACTCCCTTTGGTGGTCTGCGAACGTGGACTTTTGCGTTGTCGTACTCGTCACGCTTGAAGAGTCGCTTTGGAGATTTCGGCACCGGTGGAGCATGCTCTGCGTGTCGGCGAGTAGCATGCTTGGTCAGCTTTGCGTGTCCCTTTGGCGCCGGCGTAGGTTCTCTGGTCATGGGCTGTGCGAAGTATTCCGAGTTCATTGACATGGCAGCTGGTGAGTTCACCATCTTGTTCGGTGAGAGAAGTGCGTTCGAGTATTTCTGGCCGCCTCCAGCATTTGGTTTGGGGAATAGTTTCGAGAGGTCTAACCGTGCAGGCTTGCTCTTGCGTCTTTCGGAGTCCAACATTGGCGACAACGGACTAGCATCGTAGCCGTTGAAGGTATGGGCATGACGCTCTGTGACTATCTGCGGCTTCCCCCGCCTCAATGCCATGTCGCGGACTGCGGAATTTGATGTTTGCTGAGAGATGGAGAGCGGCGAGCTCTTTGCGTCATAATGCGAGCGCATGGTGGAGCTGGACGTCTGGGGATGGAGCCGGTAGCTGGCGGTGCTGTTGTCTGAGCCCCGCCGCGAGCTGTCGCCGGTGGTGGCCCCCAGCATGTCTGGCGGCGGGCGGATCGACATGGCGGGCCGCCTGGTGGATTCGGTCGCAGCGGCCGACTTCCTGCAGACATACTCGTTGCTGTGGCCGGGCTGAGACGAGACGGTGATGTTCCTGCACGCTGGACTGGACGGCATGGTGTTGGTCTGGCGGGACTGTGTGCGGAAGACTGGCGCTTCAGAGGTGCCCAGCACGCGGTGTGCTTTACTGGCGGGCTCGTCGAGGTGGGAGGGCCATGGCTGGGCGGAGGAAGAATGCGGTGCGCTGGGACCGGCGGCGGCGCTGTCTTGCTTCTTCTGCGACCGGCGCCCGGGGATGGGAAAAGAGAAGTGGCCGCGGGAGCGTCCCATGGTGGGAGAAGCAAACCCTGGCCTCGGAGCGCGGTGTGGGTGGAGTAGTTGCTTTTGGGCAGGGCCGCGATTCCGCAGAATCAGAGGTGCGCGAGACTGAGTCGCGGATGCTGGTAGCTGTCCAGCTGGAAATGCGACGCGAGCGCAATGGCGCCGGGGGCTCAGAGTCTATACACAGGCGCTGCGCGGCGCTGCATTGGGGTTGCTCAATGGCGGGTGCAGGGCTGGCAGCGGTCAACGTCGGGAGGGACATGGGCGACGGCGGCGGTGGGACCTTGAGACGCTGTGCGACGAGCTAGTAGTAGTACCTAGTGGAGAGCGCGAGGTTTGGCAACTGCACACCAGGCTCGTTTCCGGCGCCTGCTCCCCCTGCTCCCGACCGAGCTGCAGCGAAGGACCAGCGCGAAGGACCAGCAGGGGACTAGCTCAAGGGGAACTTTGCACTGTCTTGTCGCTAGCAATCAGCGCGAGCATGCAGTGCGTACGAGTACCAAACTCACACGGCATTATCGACAACCATCGACCAAGCCCCCTCTGATCGGCCCAGGTGTAGTCGACCCTGTCCCACCGGCGTCCTGTCCGCCAGAGAAATTGCCCAGCATTCGTTAAATGACCCGCATCGACCAGCCCTGGCGCCATCGAGGGTGGATACAGGCCCAGCTTCTCGAATGACAGCCCGTGCTATCCATGCACGCGCGCCGGACGGACTGGGACGTGACATAAGCAGAGAACGCTGACACAGCCACCTAAAGGTGGTTGCTACCTCCACATGTGCCATCACTCTGGCACTCTTGCTCTGCATAGCCACAGCAACCACCCATCTTCTCTCAGCGACACCGCTAAGCAATCGTTGTTGTGCACCTGACAGCGCCCTAGAACTAACTGTATGTGGACATGTGTTCGCCCGATCCTTAAGGTGGAGCGTGCGGAATCCGGATACCTATTCGCCCTTTTCAGCCCCGCTCTGCCATGACTGCCTACCTATCCAGGTACGATGCGGGTTGTCGGTGCTCGCACATCAGGCCCGCTGATATTCGTTGCTCGGTGGTGCAACACCTGAACTCTTGGTTTGTGCTGTAAACCCATGCTGTGATTCCGATCATCTTTTCCTGTTCCTCTCGGGAAGCGCCCGCTGCTTCCAAATACTTCGTACAGTGGTGCTCCGTCCATCTTGTGCACGGAACTAGCCTGTGTCGCCGACCCCACAAATTCCGACATCCGGATTTCTCCAGGATTCATCGCCTCTGGAGATGAGCGCATCCCAATTCGCCGTTCCTTTATATCAAAACGACATCGACAGCTCAGCTCTATCAAAGCTTCGTCAGAGCTTTTCGGCCAAATAAATAATCCAAGCGTATCACACCATCAATGCTAAGATGTGCTATCACGCTTCGACTTCGATGTGGCCTCTGCTTTGCGATCCCGGATACGCGATGCCGTTTCTCAGGGGATGACAGCCGATCGCTGATGATTGATCTGGATACATGTGAAGCTGCAAGGCTGAGGGTGTTGAATACGTCGTTTCAGAATCTTTGCGCACTTGCATAATACTGCGAGGGCCACACAAGCGCCTTCACAATACCTAGTACGATCTTTACGGTGACTTAAGAGATGCCAATCACTAACTTTCGGCGATACTGATGCACTGGATCCGCTGATATACGAGGAAGGGCCTTCACAAAGGGCAGACAATTAGTTTGTCGATCATACAAGAGCAAGGGAAGCAGGAAAGCATAACGACAGATGTAAAGACGCTCGACCATCATCTCGAGGCGATAGCCATAATCTAGAGAATGGTATTCACAAAATTCATGGACACAAGTCTGAAACTGGACTGATCTGCAGTTACAGTACCACACAGCATACGTAAATGCCTCCAAGCATAAATTCAGTCCCGACATAGTGCGTTGGGACGGTGTTGCGAGACTGTTATCTTGAAGTCGCAATGACAGCAGTTATTTACAAAAACTAGTTCGAGTGGCAAATCTGGAGGTGGTCTGGGTATCAACATCGTAGAGGCATGTCGATGCAATGAGGGCACGCATCCTGCAGCGGATAGAGAGTGGCTTTTCGCGCTGGAAAACAAATCAGTACGAGCTTGCTGCTGTTGAGAGAATTGGTGTCTAGAATTGGTCCACAGAGATTTGGAAGGAACTCATTTCCATGTCATGGTTAAGCGCCAGAACGTCGAGTTGAGGCCTTTCTGTTGCCTTTCTCGAAACAAAGAAATCCTCGCCAGTGGCAATGCCTGCTCGCTGGCCTTGCCACAGTGTGACCAAGTCTAACATGGTGCAGATGCACGAAAAGATCAAGCTGAGCAGCACTGCAGTCGCTCCTTTTCCGTTGATATTCAGCGAAGTAGCCGGCCACCATGCAAAAATGCGAGACGATGACTTCGTTGTGTCAATGAGCATGCAGGCTCGACGGCTGCCGTTTGAGGACATTCTCGATCTAAAGATGCAGTGGGTCCCGCCTGCCGTCTCGACTAGCGCGACCGGTTAATAAGCAGCCGCTCCCCACCACCACAGCGAGTCGACCAGCACTCCGCCGCTTACCGACTCTCCGTTCTGTCGTGCCTCTCCTCGACTTGCCGGACCTCCTGGTGTTTTTGTGTTTCTGTCCTGGAGTTCCACGCTGTCACTGACCCGCCGGAGTGTGCCGTCTCCTTTCTGGCTGCTCCCTCGTCAGCGGCGACCCGCAGTCGAGGCCCACCTCGACTAGCCACCTCTTCGCGGTTCTCCACGCCCTGCGACCCGAGGCTGGCGACATGACCGAGACGTCGCAGTAAACAACTTTTCCCGCGTGTTCTTGCCCCTCGAACTCACGCCTGAGCTTCAAGGCCGCCTTGACACGACATCATCTTCGAGGACATTCGGCCAACGCGGCGGCAGGTCCACCAAACGCCCGCACGTACTCACACTCACCCTGGTCGATATACGAACGAACGCGAGACTTGAGCACACCGTCCTTCACACGTCACACGTCACACGCACACACTCGCTGACGAAATGGCCTCGAGCAACCAGGGCCCCGGTGCCCTCAACCGGCCAAAATCGCGAGACTCACACGCCACCATAGGCCAATTTTCGTTCGCACCTGCAACGACCACCACTACCGTAGTAACTACGACGACAACAGTGACGTCCCTCGCTCCCATGCGTATCAACGCCCCGAGCCTCTCTGAGCGAGATCCTAAGGAGTACCCGCTGGCACAAGTCCGAGCACCAGAATCAATACGCAGGATCTTATTCGACAACGGTGGAGAAAATTGTCTTTTCGAGGAGGCTGAGGATGCGCCCAAAAAAGTACAAGAGGTATGCAGCCAATTAGTTCAGGGATCTGCCCTGTTCACAGGCCGCTCAGGGCAGACGCGTTAATTACACAGAATTGACACTCTTCGCATAGCACACCACCCTTCAAGAAAACCTACGAGTCTCAAACGGCAAGATGCGCACAGTGGACACGTTCAAGGGACCCGCAACTTTTGCCTCTCCAAGCCGCCTTAGACGCCTTTTAACGAATGCCCAACCTCCCACCCTACGATCAGTTTCTGGCCGCCGAAAACGAGACCCAGCAGATGATTCGCCACCACCGCCGTCGATACGAGAGGCGGCTGAAATGGCAAGTCTACAGCGTCGCAGCAAGAAACCGCGAATCTCCACACGGACCGACGACACCGCACAGATTGGCATCACACCTGATGATATGGAAGATCTTGTGCCGGCTACTCCTGAGACTGAGCTCGAAGGATCACAAGCTATGAGGATGCCTGAAACAAAGAGGCAGTTGCGGGAACCGACTGCTGAGCCTTCCTGCATCGAAGCTACTTCCTTTGACAGCCAAGAGGTTTCACAGTCACAATCCTTCTCTACAAGTGTAATCGACGGGCCTGGTGCGGCAGCAACTCCTCCGATTGCTGAGTCTGATATGGAGCCGAATTTCCCAATTGCACGACCGACGCCAATCCATATAGATATCGCAGCTGCCCAAGATGCGAGTCTACCTAGTCCGAGTTTGTCGCCCACCACATATGCTGCGAACGCCCAACAAAGCCTCGCTGGGGCCTCTTCATCAGGGCTGGCAGCCGACTATGAATCGAACGACGTTTGCTCGCTGGACCTATCGCAGACGGAAAGGCCGAATGGACACGAGGAAGTCAGTCCTAACCCACAGCTTCTCACACCAACAATTACAGGTATTCCGGCTATGTTAAACGCGTTCGATGCGCTCCCAGAAGAGATGAAGGACTATGTCATGTATCAGATGCTGCGCCGATGCAAAAAGTCCACGCTACACTTCGTCGCCGACGTGGTCAACCCAGCTTTGAAACGCGACTTCATCGCTTCACTGCCAACAGAACTCGGTCTCGAAATCATCAGTTATTTGGATGTTAAGAGCATGTGCAGTGCCGCGCGGGTTTCGAAACACTGGCGGAAGCTCATCGACACCCACGAGACAGCTTGGAAAGACCTCCTCGGTACGGATGGGTTCACATTGCCTTCAGGCGAGCTGGAGCGTGCGGTGCAAGAAGGATGGGGGTGGCAATTTACGGAGAACGCCGAGAGTTACGAGCGCGACCTGCGAGGATTATTTGTTGCTTCCAGATCAGACAACGAACATGTCTCCGGCTCTAGTTCTAGTACGGCTGCTGATCCGGAAGGCGCGATCACTCGGTCTTCATCCACACGCCACAAGAGGAAGGCTCTTAGTAAACACAACGGATCCAAGAAGCAGCGCAAGAAGGGATTGATGTCGACCAAGGCGCAGTTCATGTCGTACATGCTCCCGATCGAGCAGCGCGACGGACCTAACGCTTACGCCAAACGGGCACAAACCTCGATCCCGGATCCTCAGCTTGGAATACCCAGCCTCCGTAACATGCACCTCTTTAAGTCACTTTATCAACGGCATCACCTCATTCGCAAGAGCTGGATGGTCGAGGACACCAAGCCAAGACACATCGCATTCCGTGCGCACCAGCGTCATGTCGTTACCTGTCTTCAGTTCGACACCGACAAAATCTTGACGGGCAGTGATGATACCAACATTAATGTCTACGACACCAAGACTGGCGCACTGCGAAGTCGTCTAGAAGGCCATGAGGGTGGAGTTTGGGCCCTTCAGTACGAGGGCAACACTCTAGTGTCAGGCTCGACAGACCGTTCCGTCCGGGTGTGGGACATTGAGAAAGGAAGGTGCACCTCAATCTTCCAGGGCCATACCTCGACAGTACGCTGTCTGGTGATCTTGAAGCCAACCAAGACTAGCGAAACCCTTGACGGCAAACCCATCATGATGCCAAAGGAGGACATGATCATCACCGGATCTCGAGACAGCACCCTGAGAGTATGGAAGCTTCCTAAGCCAGGCGACCGGGGCATCTTCCAAAACACCTCTACGAATGCCAGCGACCTCGACAACCCATACTTCATTCGCGCTCTGACAGGCCACCACCACTCTGTTCGTGCGATAGCAGCTCATGGCGATACACTTGTCAGTGGAAGCTATGACTGCACTGTTCGCGTTTGGAAAGTTTCTACCGGTGAAACACTGCAGCGTCTGCAGGGTCACACGCAGAAGGTCTACAGTGTTGTACTAGATCACGCTCGCAATCGCTGTATCAGTGGTTCCATGGACAACCTGGTCAAAGTCTGGTCGCTCGAGACCGGCCAGTGCATCTTCACCCTGGAAGGGCATACGTCACTTGTCGGACTTTTGGACCTCAGCCATGAACGCCTTGTCTCTGCCGCGGCGGATAGCACATTGCGCATCTGGGATCCTGAGAATGGACAATGCAAGAGCAGACTATGCGCACACACTGGAGCCATCACTTGCTTCCAGCATGATGGACAAAAGGTTATCTCCGGCTCAGACCGCACTCTCAAGATGTGGAACGTTAAGACCGGCGAGTTTGTCCAGGACCTTCTGACCGACCTCAGCGGCGTCTGGCAAGTCAAATTCAACGAACGTCGATGCGTCGCAGCCGTGCAGCGGAATAGCTTGACGTACATCGAGGTAAGTTCATGCATATATTCGAGCTCACGCGGAAGTGGTAGCTAACAGGATCTTAGGTCTTAGACTTTGGTGCAGCACGCGACGGCGTCCCTCTGAGTGAGCGAGGTCGTAGAATTGTAGTCAACAACAGAGGCCACGAGATCGAAGACATGCCCGATGCCGAAATGGTCGACGCCGCCGACCAACAGCCATAGTACGGATCCCGAAATTGTCTTCATTGAATTCCTTTTCTTGCACATGTCAAACATCAATACCCCTACACATTTCTTTGTTCAACAGTACCGGGAAAGGTACAACAGCATTGCCTGCGGGCGCACAACGGGACTCTTGTTTATCACACTATCCATACAAGCATACGTGTTCAATGCCGTACGGGAAGGCGTATATGTTGGCTTATGGGAGTATACTTGCATAGCTAGGGCGTTCTCACACCTGATCAAGGTTGCATTGACGACAATAATGAATAACAACACACTCCACATTACTCTTTGCCGTTCGCGTGACTGTGAGACCGGCCGGCCTTGGTGAAGGTGTCGCTCTTGCTCGCGGCTTCTGGACGTGACGGGCCTGCCCCACACCGAGCGCCCCACACGTCCCGCACCGCGAACATTCGTCATCTAGATGTTTGATCTTCCAAACAACCGCATATCTTCAGGCACCTCCGCACTCGCTGGAATGCATCCATTACACTGTCGCCCGTGATGCCAGAGTACTTCTTCCATCTTTTCTTCGAGCTACATTCTTCCCGTTCCGCTGCAGACACGACCTTCATCCCACCGCCGAAGACCAACATCTTCACAGCCGAGCTCCCAGCGCATAGGCAGGCTTCGTGGAGTTCTACAGCGCCAGTAACTAGGGCCTATAGCGCTGCAGCAGCACCCAGCAGCCGACATCTCAGTCACCGCACGCGGGCCTCGTCCTCTGTCCACCACCACGAGAGTCCCGTGCCTGTCGACCAAGACCCTACGAAGGGTAGTTCGCATACCTCGCACCAGAGCTTTGCCGCTCATCAAGACTGGCGCTTCGACACAGTCTCCATCATCAGCATCGACATGCTTCCGAGCAGCAGCAGCGACACGACACGACAAACCCTCAAGCAAGCTGCCACATCTGGCGGCCTAGCGACCAAAGGCAAATTCATCCCTTCCAATCCCAAGAGTACAGAAGTAGGCTGGGGCGTTGTACACTTGTTTCGTGATGGCAAAGAGACACCGGGGCTGTATGACGAGGCGGAGGGCGCTTGTGGGCCTTTTGTCGAAGACGACTGCACAACATTATGCATCCTCGCTGTGCCCTCATACATGACGCCGTCAGATCTCTTGGGCTTTGTGGGGGAGAAGACAAGAGAAGACGTCTCGCATTTCAGGCTCATCCGGACGAGCAGGGCGAATAAATACATGGTGCTTGTGAAGTTCCGCGATCCGACCAAGGCAAGAAAATGGCGGAAGGAGTGGAACGGGAAAACATTTAACAGCATGGAGCCCGAGTACTGCCACGTTGTCTTTGTCAAGTCTATCAACTTTCAAGACGGTGATTCTTCAACTCGCGACCCTTCGTCGTACCCTGATCTTACGAACGACCCGTTCACCCCAGCCGCATCGCAAGAACCGACAGCAACATTACCGCCAACGTCCAGCGCCTCTCAATCCACCGAGAGCAGCTCACTCGCGACCTCTCTCACCACCAAGCCATATGCACCACCTACACCTGCCTTGATCGAGCTTCCGACCTGCCCTGTCTGTCTTGAGCGTATGGACGAGACGACGGGTCTTCTTACGATTCTTTGCCAGCATGTGTTTCATTGCGCCTGTCTCGAAAAATGGCGCGGATCCGGCTGCCCAGTCTGCCGCTATACTCAAAACGACGCATTCACGACTCAACAAGGTCTTGAGGACGATGCAGAAAACATTTGTAAGGATTGCGGTGCTACCGAAAACCTCTGGATCTGTGTGATCTGTGGCAATATAGGCTGTGGACGCTATGATGAGGCACACGCCTTCGCCCACTACAAGGCTACAAAACATACTTATGCCATGGACGTCGTCACGCAACACGTATGGGATTATGCTGGCGATGGATATGTCCACCGTCTAATTCAGAACAAGGCCGACGGCAAGCTCGTCGATCTCCCTGCTTCGACTCAACAAACTGGCATGACCGGTTATGCGAACGATAATGTCCCGCGCGAGAAGCTGGACAACATGGGCATGGAGTACGCCTACCTGCTCACATCCCAGCTCGAGTCTCAACGCGCCTACTTCGAGGAGCAGCTGGCAAAAGCTACAGACAAGAGCGCGAAGGCCGTTGCAGCTGCCGAAGAGGCTTCGCGCACAGCATCTACCTTGGCCAAGGAGTTCAAGGCCCTGCAAGTCCAGCATATGGAGACCTTATCGACGATATCTGCCCTCGAGAAGGAAAGTGCGAAGAACACGCAGAAAGCGACCGTGGCACAAGAGCTTGCGAACAAGCTCAACAAGCAGTACAAGGAAGAAAAGACAGTCAACGAGTCCCTCCTTACTCGAATCAAGCACTGCGAAAAAGTCGTTGCAGACGCGGAAGCCAAAGTCAAGCAGTTAGAGGCTCAGAAGGCCGATCTCGAAGACCAGAACAACGATCTTGTGATGTACATTAGTGGTGAAGCGAAGGTCAAAGAGATGAAGGAGAAAGGGGAGTTTGGCCTGGAAGAAGGCGAGCTCGAGAGTGGAACACTCGAGGTAGGCAAGAAGAAGGGCAAGGGCAAGGGTAAGAAGAAGGCCTAGGAGCCTAAGACCGTGGGAATGAGGCGGATATTCAAGATCGCAGCAGTCAAGCGACCCAGCACAGAGCCGCCAAACGCTCGAGGGGTCTTTTGGGAGAGAGAGTTCCAGGCACGAAGGGGCATTGATCCGGACGCAGAAGAGAAGGCGATGCGATACCTTTGGGATTGATCAACTGTGCCCGCACCACCAAACACGACCAAAAGCTCTACGTCAAGCAGTCTTACATCAGTCACTAATAGTATGCGCTACTATGAACCTCCTCCGGGTATCATAGACGTCATGGCTTTACAGGTGCTGGCTGGTATTCTGAACCTGTTGTCGACTTTCTGGCGCTCGAGCGAGGTCAAGACCATACTTGCGTTAACGTGCACCTTCCGCAGCGGCTTCAAGAGAGTATGGGCTCAGGTCTCGCCTTATCGCAGCATCATTCCTCCTATTTTTCTATTGTTTGGCTTGCTCTTTACATCGGCTTCAAGGGTTTCCTGGCTCTGATTGTTCTCAACGGAGCTCTCATCTTTTGGACGATGCTTCTCGCTGTTGATTTCGGGCCGTTGACTGTGACCGTGCCCAGTGGAGCTTTAATCTTCTAGTGCCAGCATAGCCCTGGGTTTTGAGGCGTTCATGGCGTGCAGTATTCTGATGATGACACGGATTTTGAGATACCCATAGCATTAGATAGTCATTATGCAGCAGTCGTATCACCAGAGCCGGTGGAAGAGCTTGGAAAGTTGCAGTTTCTAGTATTCAAAGGGCTGTGTGAAGGTAATTCACTGCTAGCTAGCCCCACTAGGTACAGCGTCAGCTACACCAGTCCCTCTGCACCGTGTTGGAAACTGAGCCAATGCACGCTCAGCGAAATCGTTCTCTGAGGGTAGCCGCTGAGCCTGCACAAAATTGCTGATTTAGAAATATACGCTCACGATGAAGCCGCTATTGGTTGCACAGATCATGTCAGGGGTGCGAAAGCGCCATCAAATGCATGTCGTAAGGCTGAGATTCAACAGCTGAAGGAGCCATACTTAGCAAAAATATGCTTAGCATGTTAATAGTATAGGTAGCCACCTGCTCAGCCTAGTCCAACCGTCACCACCTTTCGTCGATTGAGGCATGAATCCACCAGTGTGCTGTCGAACAACCACCTGCTTCTCCCAGTGTAATGAGACTGACTGCTGTGGCTGGATGTAACCAGAGTCTATCTCTGATGAGCAGGGCTCAATGCAACCAAAGTCTATCTCTGGTGGGCAGGGCTCCAGGCTGTAGCCACCGTACTTAAACGGAAGGTGACAAACACTCCGCCTGCAGAGAATTTCCACCTCCAACAGCACGGAATCTACATTCGAGTCTTGATTGGCCGCGACAGTTACATTGAGGGCGGGGTTGGACGCCATCAAATGCTTTGCACGGGGCTGAGACAAGTGAGGTCAGACTATCCGGTTGATATAACAATACCGCGGTCCATCCTGATTCGTTTTTTTTTCCAAAATTCAAACTCAGTGATAATTATCTCTCATGATGCGAGTCTTGCTTTTGGCGCTTTGCTGCGCGATCACCGGAAGCTTTGCGACAAACACGTTTTCCGCAGTTGAGATAGCACCCTTGGCCGGATGAACTGGGACAGAAGGACTACTCGTCGAATGTGTTCGGCCTCGCAGGCTTTTTGCTCGATACAGTTCGTCTGACGTAGCTGTTGTGAACATGTCGCATCTAACACATGGCAGAATCGCAGTGTATGGCATCAGACGGCACATACCTAAAATGTCCTGACCCCCTTTATCCCAAATGTGTACGAGTATCAAGTCTGCTTCTCCAGATCACTAGCTGATTCAAACGTAGTGCGCCAACTTCAACTTCAACTTCATTCCAAACGTGTATTGTACCTGTGAGTAGGTATTCAGCATCCTATCGACAATGCACTGACCACCCATAGCATCGACTTGCACATGCTGCAACAGCGCCAATATCGCTTGCCCCCTAATACAGAACTGTTGTGGGTTCAACTGATGTCGAACAGACCAATATTGCGCCTCGACCTGCAGTGCGCCGAACGCAGCACGACTTCCACTCTATCTGGCACACTAGAGACGACCTCATCATCAAACGATGACACAGACAAGCCTGAAAACGGCCTGAGTCAGTCAAATATCATCGCAATCGGTGTTGGGCTTGGTGTTGGCATTCCGGCGTTGGCTATCAGCTTTATATCGATGTGCTTAGCCTGCCCATGTTGTCCATGGGCTAAACGCAGAAGAGCAAGAGGATGAAAGTCAATCACCTAGTTAGGGGCTGTCTCCCTGGCAGAATTAAGGTCTTCGTATCAACTAGTCCTTAAGCAAGAGAGTGTAAAGCGTATATACAAGCGCAGGTCAGCGGGATAGATTTTAGCAGAACCTTACTGCAATTTACTCTTGCTTGTACGCGGCTTGTTTGTACCTACTAGAAATTTTCGATTCTGTGGCCAAACTGTTATGCTTAATGAGTGTTCAACCCAAGGTGGGGCTGTCGAACGAACATGAACACACCGTATCGAGTAGTTTTCGAATGCCATCGATGCAGGTGATCGAAGCGCACCGGGCATTAACTACCTAGGCTGCAAGTCACCTGCAGCCGACATGCAGGGCTCCTGCCAGAATCAGCATGTGCAGCAACAACCATCGATTGCAGCGCTGATTATCACCCCCTCACAGATCCACCAACAGCTCCTTGCAAAACCAATAGCTATCCCTATCGCAGCCTTGCGTGCAGCGTTATCCGGCGACGGCGCGACACACGTGGACAAGCATCTTCCCTTGTGACGCGACTGACGTCGGCTCGCGTGGGCCAGTCAACTCCGCGGTGCTGACACCATCATCCCACCTTTGGCGCGCAAGCTGCTTATTGCACACCGCATCATGAAATCTAGGTCTTGAACCTCTGCACGTCTGTCCTTTCCAGAATTCCTCTGCATTCCCTACTAGCATCCCCCGCGGCTGTGTGACAACCCCTTCAGATCCGGCTCGCTATGCCGTTTTTCGCGAATCCTTTTCCAAGGCTCCGCCAGAATCACAGACATAATGTCCAGACACTCAGATCACAGCCTCTCGCAGAGCTCTCCGGCTCGCTAGGCGACCTCGGAACGCTGCTACCACTGATGACAGCTCTGGTCGTCACAAACTCAATCTCGCTGCCTTCCACCCTTCTATTCACCGGCGCAGCCAATGCGTTCACAGGTATCACATTCGGCATACCGCTGCCAGTGCAGCCCATGAAGGCCATCGCCGCGGTCGCCATAGCACGTAAATTCACGCTCGAAGAAAATGCAGCTGCTGGGCTAGTCGTAGCAGCTCTCGTGGGATTCTTCAGCATGACAGGACTCCTCAACTGGGCGAACCGCGTCACGCCCATCCCAGTCGTGAAAGGCATCCAAGTCGGCGCCGGTCTGTCACTCTGTCTGAGTGCCGGAACAACCATGCTCAAACCGCTCTCCTGGACGGGACCATGGTGGGGCGATAACCTGCTCTGGGCAATCGCTGCAATCCTGCTGCTCCTCAGTACCTTCGCATACCCCAAGCTCCCCTACGCACTAATCGTCTTCTCCATCGGCCTCATCCTCTCTGCTCTCGGACTTAATGCATCCGATCAAACGCCGCCCAGCACCGCAATCCTGCTTCTCCACCCCTCAGCACAGGACTTCTGGATCGCAACCTCAACTGCCTCACTCGGCCAACTGCCCCTCACGATCCTGAACTCTGTCATTGCTGCCTCCGCTCTGTCCGCTGACCTCCTTCCCTCACCCCCATATCCCACTGCACCCTCAGTAACTTCTCTTGGCATATCCGTCGCGGTGATCAACCTGCTAGGCTGCTGTTTCGGCGCGATGCCCGCCTGCCACGGTTCTGGGGGACTTGCAGGTCAATACCGGTTCGGCGCGCGATCCGGGTCCTCAATCATATTTCTCGGGCTGATCAAATTTCTACTCGGCATCCTCGCGCTCTGGAACGGCGGGGCTATCGTCGCGCTGCTCGCTGGGATCCCGAAGAGCCTGCTCGGTGTGCTGGTCCTAGCGGCGGGCGTGGAGCTCGCGAAAGTAGGGGAGAGCGTAAACACCGATGCACGGGACCTGAGGGAGCAGGAGCAAGGGCTGCCGTGGGATGGGAAGAGGGTCAAGGAGTTGGACGAGAGGGAAAGGAAGGAGAGGTACATGGTGTTGCTTGTCACTGTTGTGTCAATTCTGGCGTTCAAGAACGATGCTGTGGGGTTCATTGCGGGGTTGGTGTGGCATTGGGGCTTTTTGGGTGCGAGACGGCTGGAGGTGTGGAGGGATGAGAGGGCGGGACGGATATTCTGGAGAAGCGTTGACAGTAATAGGCATGAGCGCACGGCGTTGCTGGCGCAGGAGGAGAGCGATACTGTCGCTTGAGCGTTGGGTGGTGAGCGTTTTGATAGTGTTGCGGCATAGCATTTACGGGCATAGCGAGTACTCGATTTGAGTTTACAACATAGAGCGTAGTGATGAATGATATGATTCTATTTCAGAGGCGCTATGGACGCTGCGAAGTTGT
This sequence comes from Didymella exigua CBS 183.55, assembly GCF_010094145.1. NCBI lineage: Eukaryota > Fungi > Ascomycota > Dothideomycetes > Pleosporales > Didymellaceae > Didymella > Didymella exigua. The sequence continues at coordinate 663,947 of NW_022984783.1, forward strand.
TGGAGTGAGGATTGACTTGCCCCACACACAAAGTGCCCGTACTGAGTGTAATGTTTTTAGAATGATTTTGGAAATTGTCGCTTGCCCAGTTTGCCCTCGGTGCCACGAACGGTGCGCACGCACACTCAGTCACTCGTCACGATGTCCTCCTTGCGGTTCCAAGGCAGTGCCTCGGTGTCAAGATCACGGCCACCACGGATCAATTGATCGAACTGACGGAAGACGTCTCTTTTGATGACACCAGACCAGACGGGATCAGGTCCAGGAGCAGCGCCGGGCCAGTTGATGGGTCGATGTGGGATGGCTAGTGCGATTTCGACAGTCTGCATTGTAGCTGCCATCTGAGCGAGGTAGAAGTGGGTGTCGCAGTCGGTGAAGAGTGAGATATTGTCAGGATCAGTGACCCACTTGCAGATTTAATCGTTAAGATGGTAGTACTGGCTGGAGTTGAGGGTGCGGGCGCTGAGGGAGTCGAAGCTATGGTCTCTGCCAAGTACCTTTCGACCGAGTTTGATGAAGCGCTTGAAGTAGAACTCGAATTTGATGTATCTGGTGCACAGCGAAGGGCGGCCCAATTCGGGGCTGTCGAGACTGCTGGACCTGCCGGCGCTGCTGGAAACATCGTGCATACTGTCGGCGCGGTGCAAAGTGGGAACATTTTCAACTTTACGTCTGCCAGCCATATCAACGGTGATGAATGTCAATGACAGGGGACTGGCTGTAGCGAGCGCCGAGGTTGATATCGAGTGCGTTTGATGAGAACATTTTGAATTTCAAATTTCGAATTTGTTCGTGATCGTGTGTTGGGGATGGCGTGCAACTGGCGTTTGATATAATAGCACCATAGGGCAGTGTTCAGACTTGGCCTTCGCTTGGAACCATGGTTGAAGAGAGGAAATACTGTTGAACCAAAGACTGATGTGCACGGCCCAGCCAATAGAGGCGATGACCAATCTCTTGCTCGTGCGAAGCAGTCATACCGCTGCCGGCGGATCGCAGATGGATAATCTTGGAGGGGTGACATCAAGATGGAAGATGGCAGGTGACCGCCCATCTTAGGGTCCGTTGCCGTGGGTGTATAATCGATGAAGGGTACTGACTGAAGAAGTACATTCGTCTGACTTGAAGGCGCAAAAGCCGAGTCAAGCTCGTGCACAAAAGGTGTACGCCTCTACTTTTAACATATGACTAGCGCCTTTATGCTTGGAGTCGTGAATGGATCTTATCCTCTTCTGTATGAGAATGCGCAGCAGGACCAGCGACGAGAAATCAATTCTCTGAGCTCCGTGAGTTGGTTCAGGGTTCATACCTCGCCACCGGCTGGGAAGAAAATAGTGGCCTAGCTGTCGTTAAACATCACATTATACAGACCCTACACGAGCGGATGATGTCTCATCGAGTCCTCTTGCTGGTCGAGTGTCCAGATTGTTGTTGTCAACCTGCATAGTCTCAGAATAATCTGGCAGTCGAATATGTCCTGTGTCGTCGCGCGAAATAGCTCTCGGCGGGATCGCAACACGGACAGCCCCGTCCATAGCATCGTCCGTATGTTCCAGAGTCGTGAAAGTATCGTCTTTGGGTTTATACGGCGGTGGCGCTTCGCCGGATTCGTTGAGGCCCTCTACGGCTGGTGCTTGACGGCTTCTGTACATCGCCCATCGCTCGACATCTCTTACAAGGGCATGCTGCCCTCTCAGTCTGATCTGTTCTTGCTCTCTCCGCCTTCGACGATGCATCCACCACAGCAAAGCAGCCAAGACAGCAGCCAACAGAGCTAGGAAGAGGAAATAGTAATTGAATACACGATTTTTGACTTCGCCGCTTTGCGAGGTTTGCTCGGTAGCGATGAATAGCTCAGGGTAGGTCTGGATCGGTGGCTGGTTTGGTATAACTGGAGTGATGGGTGACGACACCGATGAGGATGTAGACTCGAGGCTGGCTGCTGGCGGCATCGTCAGGGAGGTGCTGGTCGTTAGGGCGGAGGATACAGAAAGGATGTCTTGAGCAAGAGTCGCCGAGAAAGATGCGAGAAAGAGGATGAGAAGAAGTGAGGTGCACGTGTCGCACGTGGTGAGTAGTTGGTGTTCAGCAGGTCTCATGTTTATGGTCAGTACGACGGCTTGATATGTCTTCAGGGTAGGCACGCCACCAGCCAGCCGGGTCAGTCGAAGCAGGATGAGTATTAGAGGTTCTCATGACAAAGTGAACACGCGTGCATGTAGGGAAGAGACAATCATTGCGGAGTTCGAATGCCATGACAGACATATGTTGTTTAAAGATGATGGCTGCGGATCATCGCGGAAGGCTTTAGCACTCACTCACCCTTGCAGGGTGGACGCGCTAAGCGATGGCGCAACTCTGCTTCATCGTTGCGCAGTACCCTGATGTCCATCCTCCACCTTACAAACCCGCCTGCACCCCGCGTTCCGCACGCTCACAATGGTCAAAGCTATTAGGGGTGAGTGTACTCTCCTATGTCTCCCTTACGATATGCTGACGTGTGCAGGTACCCTCGTGCGATGCGACGCGTCCATCAAGGCCATGCTGGTCGACATTGATAGCAAGAACAACAACGAATACATCATCGAAGAGCTGGATGAGGAGCACATCCTGGTCAAGGAGACGAAGATCACCGAGCTCAAGGGCAGGCTCAACAACGTCAGCATTCTCCCGCGCAGCAGCACAAGCACAAGCACTTTACTGACACATTATGCAGATGATGAGAGAGCGTCTGAAGGAGCCTGAGAGCTCAGACTCCGAATAGATCACTGTTGCTAGAACTACCGCGATACTCCGCATACAAGATCACGCAACGGACCTCGCCCACAACTCTATATCCTCTATACCATAGCCTTCTTCTGGTCCGCGCTCGACTGAGGAGCAACCCATTTGGGCCTGGTGTCAGCATACAACTCGGCGTTGATCGTGAGGTTATCAAGGATGCTGGTGTCGTCGAGTGTTCCAATCTTGACGATCCTCTTGCCAGGGAAGGTAGCGCCCTCACGCCACATGGTCGAACCGCAGTCACCGCTGTGTATGTCAGCTTACAATCGCCTTGGAGACTACAATACATACCAGAAATTGGAGGTGATCTCATTACCGCTGTCGGCCTTCTTCGTGTGCTGCTTGGGGGTGCCCTTGATGATCTTGAACTGGTCCGCGTCATAGACCCCGTTGGTGCTGTAAGTACTACCACCGATCTTGCGGCAGTCAGTGCAGTGGCACAAAACCTATATTCCATCAGCAACTGGACTAGAGCTAGGAGCACTCTACATACGCTCGCTGCGGACTCGCCTCCGGCCTCATAGCGGACGTTTCCGCAGACACATCCTCCGGCGACCATATTTGCGACTGTAACGTGGGGTCAAGGTGGAATTAAGCTGGAAGTTTGATTGAGTTGATGTACTGTTCAAGAGACTTAGGACTGTTCTGCTCATCCCCTTGGGCCACGACGCATATGCAGACTTTATACTTGACGATGTACCCCGCTATGCCGATCGGCCAGCTCAGAGGAACCGAGCACTCGCCGACGATGGTGCCCTTCTACCTAGCGCCTAGGCCTTGTGAAATCAGGGAGGCATCGTTTCCCGAGGGTCACAGCCAAACGGACATAAGGCAGCACGCACCGGCCTTCTGCGGTCATGGTAGACGCCGCGGACTTCGGTACTCGGCCATCATCACCTCACAGGTGCGGGTAGTGAGCGCTAGGTCAATTCCAAATCATGCTTGCTGTAATGCCCATAATACTTGTTACTGCCGCATTCGACCTCGCAGGAATGCTCACTGCAGGGCCACCTCTTGTGACACCTACGATGCAATGCTGACAGTCCTCAGCCGCCAGCGGACATGACGTGCGGGGCTTAAGTGGGTCTCTTCCGGGCACTCTCCGCAATATGCACGTGAAACCGTGCCAACTTCGCGTTCTTAATCGTGCTCACTCTCCCATACTTATTTGACACACCATGCCATAGCTTGGCACAGGGCTGCGCGCTCTCGCCTCGCTCACCGGCGCGCAGTATACTTCGATTTGGGTTCTTCTCGATACGCCCTTACGGTCGAACAACATGGCGAATGTGTGGACACAGATGGGCTACGTACCTCCGCGAGGGCAGTGCAACTTTAAGCAGACGATCGTCTCATCACGATGCCCGTGTCTGCGTTTTATGCTACACCCTTTGAAGGTGAGCTGGGCTATTCACGGTATAGGTACTTGTGCTAACAAGCTTCCAGTCATCTTCATCCTACGAATGCGACGGCTGCGCCCATCATGCATCTTTCCACTCGATGGAAAACAAAGCCGATGATGATACCCGCAAGAAATGGGAACAAGAAGCTAAGGAGAAGGCAGAAGAACATGAGCATGATGCAGCAGAGCGACCGAAGAAACGCCCGCGTGCTATTGGCTACGTGAAGAACTCAGAGGGACTGCTGAATTACCCAGGGCTTGGGGCGTTGCTTGATGGTACGGCAGGCAAAGACAAGAACGCTGCGAAGACCAAGGCAGGCACGTCGAGGACAATCCGAGCAGCTGGGTCACGAGGGAGGGGCAGGATCACGGAGTTTGCAGAAGGAGAGGAAGTGGTCGTGGAGCTGAATTGATGGTTGTGGATGTGTCGCATCTCTTGCGGCGCCCTTCATTTGCAAAGGCAGGTCCCGCAGGCTTTCATTGCATTATATCCCATGGCAGGCGCGTGTTAGCGTTCAAGCCATGTTGCGACTAAACGCACACTCGATCCAATCGACAACGGTTATCAAGTACCTCTTTGAAGATTCTTGGTCTCATCACGACTGTCTAAAAGCCAAAAATGACATCTTCCCGCGTGCATGTGCCTGCCAAGCTCTGACTCGCGCAAGCTTCATCATCGATGACCTTGCTCTCCACCACGATCAGCAACTCCACCGACATGATCCCTTAATCAGAAGGTCCGACGATCTCGCTCTTTCCCTCGGCGATTAGCGCGATATCCCAAGTCCCCTGTGTCTACAATGGCGACGCCAACACCCTCCTCGAACACGGCGCAAAAGCACCTCCCCGTCTTCTCGTCACCGGCTCCGCGCGGCACGCCTCACACAGGCGCAACAACTGGCATGATGAATTACGACTCGCCCGCTATGCTTAATATGCTGAGTGAAGGAGGAGGAGGGCTGGGAGGAGTTAACATGGGAGGAGTTAACATGGGAGGAGTAAACATGGGAGGAGTAAATATGGACATTTCGCTATCGCAGCTGGGGATAACGAGCGCGAGCGCAAGCGCAATGGGACGCGCAGACGACGCGGAAAGGACGAGAAGACTACACAACATCATCGACACGCTGAAGCAGAAGCCTGGGCGCGTGAGCGTGGAGAACGTGCTTGCGCTCTGCACCAGGCTTGGTATCGAGCCTCACAAGGAGCCGCATAGCTATCTTGTTCCTATTGGCGAGTCGAATCTCCTTGAGGTGAGCAGAGAACGGGTCTCCGCGGACTGCGCGATGGATGCTGACATGTGTAGATCTTCTTTCAAGGAGACGAAGTCGAGAAGGTCGATCTGCAGGGCGGTTTTGACAATCACAATGAGAGCATTGGTTTTGGCGCATCAGGCACAAAAATCATTTACCGCAACTTGCAACCTCTACCCGGTCAAAGCAAAATCAACGCTACTCTCGAGCGGTTTGCACACAATCTGGAGAAGCTCGTGACCTTGGACAAGCTGGGATCGCCAAAGAATGGAGGAGTAAGCTGTTACGAAGCCATCGCTGGTGTTTATACAAGTTTGCAGAAACTGTTCGAGCATGAAAAGAAGATGGCACTTGCGGTCATGGACGAAGACACGCCGAATCGATTTCACAGAGCGGAGAGAGAGGTGCTTTGCAAGAAGAGTGGTCGACCTAGGCCTAACATCGGGGATCGACTGGGACTCAATCTGGAGTACTGGATGGACCGGAGACACATCATACCGAAGTCACGAGCAAAGGCAACGTCTTCTGAAAAGGGCAAAGAGAAGATGGACATTGACACCCAGGAGCAGAGCGGATACCCAGAGGACGATGACGACCTGCCGACCAATACGGTGTACTCGCTGGCGCTGGAATGTGAGCACTCTCCCTCAACGCTGTACACGCCTATTCGTATATCAGACGACTGGATCAGTGACACGATAGAGAAGCCAGTCGATGCGAACGATGCGAACGCGCTTGACAACATCATCCTGAATACACTTTCATTAGATTGGCAAGAACCCAAGCCGACCTTTCTAGAACCGCCAGCACCATCTGGTGACGACGATGCTATGAATCTCGATGCTGACCCTGGCCGTCTACCCAATCTACGTTTCATCGCTAAGTTCAACCCACCGCTTGTGGTCCCTATCACCACCTACATCTCGCTACACCAATCCGTTGGTGTTGAACCACCCCAAGACTTCACCGCAACAACCTTCGTTGGTCTGGCCCTACGACCCAACGAACTCGATCCAGCCATAACCGGCACAGCAGGCGCGACCACGCACGAGATCCGCAGCACGCGAGCCACGCTTGTTCGCGACCTTGACGGAAATGAGAAAGACATCACCCACAACCTCAGCCTGTACGTGCCTAAGATGGAGTATAGCAGGAGACTCGAAAGCCTGCCCTTCGCCCACCCAAAACAGCTCGTCGAGATGCTGCCGATCCTGAGACAATACGCGTTCACGACGAGTCTGCTTCAGACATCTTTCCTCGAGACCGAGCCGAAGAAATTAGCTGAGCTACCGACACCGCCCAGCACCCCAGATGCAGATGCTGAAGACGGAGTGCCGCTACAATTCGACGTTAATCTCTCCTACACACCACCCGCGCCCCGCTTTACTATCCACATCCCCCACCCCTCATCAAGTTTCCCCTCCAACACACAGACAAGTACACGCCCCGACGCTGCAACACCGGCGTCCATCTCCGAGTTATTATCGGGCCTGCTGTCTGACTCAAACAACACTGGCCCCCACGCCCCACTCAGTGTCACGCTGGACGTGCACGCGAACGCGGAGCTGGTGGTCAGCGAGCAGAATGTCGTCGAGGGAGCGAGGCCAGGAGAGGAGGACCTGGAGAAGGCGCAGCAAGCGGCGGACAGGGTTAAGAGGGTTGCGCAGGCATTGGAGGTCAGCGGTGATCTGGGGGTTTGGGGTGAGTGGTTAAGGAGGGAGGTTGTGAGACAGTGAAAGGGAGAGATGAATAGATACCTGGCATAGCGTAGTTAGTTGGCGTTGTTGACTGACATCGTCGCGAACATCGAAGACATAGAGCCAGAATCATGTTGTATGGAAACGGAAAGCGTACGTGGAGAGGATAGTGAAGTTCGATATGTTCATTCATTGCACGTCTAGATTACATTGCAATATTGCAATCGTTGCGTCCATGCTTAACTCCCGCTGCTTCAAGCATGGATCTAGCAGGGGGTGGGGTATGTGATGAGGTAGGAAAGGGAAACGACAAACAAGCCAGCCGTGAAGGCATCTAAAGCGAACCCATCTCGACTCTGATTGAGGTTTCATCCACAATGAGGGCGTCGACAGGTGAAGAAAGGCAACGCCAAATCGCAGACATGACAACCGTGACGTGTTTACAGCGTTGTAAAGTGCTTACGGCTTAGCAATAGGGACAACCATCTCGACCTCAACTTCTTCCGCCTTAGCGTTGAACTTGGCAATGTCCGCGCCCTCGACCTTACCGAACATTGTCTCGGCAATGATGGCGGTGAGCTGGTATGGGTCACCGTTCGAGGCAGGGCGGCGGTCCTCGAAGTAGCCTTTGTTCTCGGCGGCAACGGCGCGGGGAATGCGGACGGAGGAGCCGCGGTTGGCAACGCCCCAGGAGAACTTGTCGTACGACGACGTCTCGTGCTTGCCGGTCATGCGCAGCTGGTTGTCCTCGCCATAGACGGACATGTGCTCCTTCTGGCGGCCAGCGAGCTTCTCCATGGCCTCCTCGATCGCTTTCATGCCGCCCTCGGCACGGGTCTCCTTGGTGGAAACGTTGGTGTGCAGACCAGCACCGTTCCAGTCGCCGGGGATGGGCTTGGGGGCGAAGGTGACCTTGGCGCCGAACTCCTCAGCGACACGGTGTAGGATGAAACGAGACATCCAAAGCTGATCACCCATCTGGATGTCGTCGCAGGGACCGACCTGGTACTCCCACTGAGCGGGCATGACCTCGGCGTTGGTGCCGGAGATGTTGATGTTGGCGTAAAGGCAGGCCTTGTAGTGGGCCTCGACGATGTCACGGCAGAAGACCTTGCCGGTGCCCACACCGCAGTAGTAGGGGCCCTGAGGAGCAGGGAAGCCGTTCTTGGGCCAGCCGTAGGGCCAGCCGAACTCGTCGAGGAGAGTGTACTCCTGCTCGAGACCGAACCAGAACTCGTGCTCCAAGTGCTTCTTGAAGATGATGGCGGCGTCGTGGCGGAAATTGTATGCGTTGGGGCTACCATCTGACATGTAGGTCTCGCACATGACGAGGACGTTGTCGCCGAGACGGAAGGGGTCGGGGTAGTATGCGACAGGGCGGAGGTAAACATCGGAGTTGTTACCGGGCGCCTGACCCGTTGACGAACCGTCAAAGTTCCATTCTGGGAGGTCCTCGAGACTCGAGACCTTCTTGAAGAGAGTCTGGAAGTGCTGTCAGTATGCTGTGCCAAATCGGGTAGTGGCTGAGGAGTTTGAGGAAAGAGCGATGAGGGGTGCAATTGCCGATCGTGGCTGGTGGGGTATCGTGGGGCTTGGTGGGCTGGAGTCGCCGATAACGATAAGGAACGCCAAACAGAGGGGGACGATCGCTGCGCAGTGAGGTCACACGAGGTGACCGCCCTGCGCACGATGTCCAGACTCTTGAATGCTTGGGCTGTGACACCAGGAATGATGACTGCAGGTACAGAACCCTGAAAACAATTCTGACTGCGCCATTTCACCCCACGGTGTCCACAAATACCGCATCCTCAATAGTGCGGTATTTGAGGCATAAACTGGAAAGTGCTCACCTTTGACTTTGAGCGGAGACCGTTGGAACCGTCGATCCAGACGTACTCAGCGATGACCTTGTCCTTCTGAGGAAGACTGAGGTATTTCTGGAGCTGCAAATGGCGCATTAGCCGGGCTCGCCAAGGCACGCGACACAGTGGAACTTACAGTTGCCGTGTTGGAGACGATTGATGAACCAGCCTGTGTGACTGTAGTGAGTAACTGTCCTTTCAAGGCCTCAATTGGCCTGAAAGTACTGGTCGTGACATACCATGACTGCGGTTGTGATGTGTGGTATTAGAGAAGAAGAGAGGGGTGGGTCGCAAGAGTGGTGGAGAGAAGAGTTGGTGTCTGGCGACAAAACCTCGTACTTAGGAGGGGTAGATATAAGAGTGGTGGGCAGGAGATATGTGAATGAGGGGAGAGATAAGGGCTACCGGGGGCTTACACTTATAAGTAGCAGAGACTCAAATGTCTCGGTCTGTGGCGGCGGTTAGTAGGGTAAGAGGAATAGTTAGGCTCGCCCTGGCCAAGCTCAGGCGACGCCGAAACGTTTCCGTGGGATGAAGCATCAACCTGCACAGCAATCAAAGCGTCCTAAACTGGGGGTTTCCGACGGCCGCGCGCCCAGGATGAATGCTGGGATACTGCTAGTTTGACATCCACTTCTCTAGCGCCGCCTACTGCTGTTGAACCACACATCTGGGGACGCTTGCCCAATCTCCGAGCGTGCATTTCATGCTGATGTTATTCACTCACTCATCCTTTGTCTGAGCTGAGCGTGGCTCCTCGCGCTCGCGGCAGGGTTGCACAGCAGCGCTGGGCATCTCCGCCGTACCCAGCCGGGGCCCGCCTCAGCCTCAGTCGCTCCCGACATTGACCGCTTTGTTCCTGGAAAGCGTCGCCAACCATCGTCACTGCGCAGCTAAATTTACCCACATAGCCGAGCAATTGGTCATGGCGGGCGTGCTGGCCCGAGGACTGCCCAAAGCAATGCTGAGGCTCGCATGCACACACCGCTGGCCGGCACTGCACCGCATCGTGACCGTGGTTTGGTGAGTCTTCGCCGTTATCAGTAACCATTGATCACACGCGACGCCGCCGCATCGCTCTGCCGCTTTGCGACGGCAAGTCCCTGCGCGCGGAAAAACTGCGAGAGGCGTGATGCGAGCACCGACGGGGACGCTCGTGCAGCAGGAGTGCACGCCCTGCATCGAGTGTTGCGACATGTTCTCGATAGCCGCTAGAACGGTCCTAACGCAGGTTGTGGCGATAAGGACAGGGCTAGCCAATCGCGAGCATCCCAGACACTCGGCCGTCGTCATGCCAGCATCACTCTACGCGTTTGCATCGTTTCTTGTAGTCAAGCAAACCGCTTTCCGATGCCTCAAACAATTGGAGCATGGCGCGTGGCCCATCGTGTCTGGTTGCAAGGGAACACTGCCGATGCCGTTATCTTCAAACCCTCGTGAATCCGTGCCTGGCTTGGCCGTCTCCACGACAATCAGCTGCAGCGCTGGGATTCACCATTCTAGACGCTGAAATGGGATTCTTTCTGACCAACTGCCCCACAGTCTGTATGCGGTCTCGCGTGCCTTTGATGGAGAGCCGTCTATCGTGAACATGCACCTGCAACCATCTCTACATAACCGCAACGAATGGGCGCGCAACGATATGTAAGACACACCCTTAATTGCAAGCCCTGCCCGCACACCATCTATCTCTCCGCGTCTCCGAACCCCACGATTTGATAGCCATTTTGGAGGAGTGAGGTTGGGGTAGCCATCATGCGATGTCGGCACGACAATTATATCGCGCATCTTTCCGCCAGACGTTGGGCGTTGGTGGCCGTGTTGTGGGGTGCGGGCTGCCGCAGATCACCCACCCCTGCAAGCCACAGATAGCAGCAGATAGTTACTCGACCCGAACACGTAATGCGCGCCGGCCGGAGCTCGGTATCGACATCGCCTGTGTGCCACCAAAGCAGCGTGTTCATTTTGTGTCGGTGGAAAAGCAAATAATTCACCAACATGGCCCAGAGATTCCACAGAGATGCAGGAGACGCACTTCAGTCAAGGGTGGACGCCGAAAAGCGGAGCCGTGCACGTGGCGCTGTCAAGGGCCGTATTGGGCATGGCCAGAGGTCTGCTCCAGGGGGGGTAGAAGGAGGCTTTATATATCCTTCAATTCCAAGACTCGCTGATCAAAGCACTTCATCTCTATGGTTGAGGCGCACTCGCGCGACTCTGCGTTGAGGCGAACTACCCTTATCTCTCCGAAACGTGCAGCGAGCGCTTCCAGGGACCAGCACCGCTCGAGCGCTTCGGTCAAGTAGATGTGCGGTCTGACGTAGGACGACATGCGGTACGCTTGCTCGCTGGGTAGCTCTGGTGTGCCATGCGCCAGAGCTCTGATGCGGTGCTCTCCAAGTAGCAGTCGCGCTCCAGCACAGACGCGCAACGTGCTCGTAAGCCACCAGCTACTTGGGGCGGCCCTTTCCCTCCTGACCCAGTACATATGAGTGATGACGTGCAGAGCCGCTCGACCTTGGTGGGGTGGCGACTGCGGCGGTACCTGCAGATGAGCACTCGGGAAGAGACGGATGGATTCTGGGACATGGCCGATTCGCTCCGTATCTGAGCGTTCGGAGATGGTGCCAGACGCATGGTAAATCTGGGGTAGACTAGTCGAGACGTTGGGCCTGCTACTTGCTCATCTCTGGTATCGTCTGGGCGCTGTCCTTAGGTTAGTCATCTTTGTTGGCAATCGACCCCTACCTGATAGCCGTGACTCGTCATCCGGATGACGCTCAGACATGGTGTTGACCTTTCTCAGCCAACTGGCGAAGACTTGGGATCCCTTGCACGAATCCATCCAACTCAGGGACAGTACTAGTCGCAGCCCATAGTCTTGGCCAGCAAGGACTTTGGCAACTACAAGGGCACCAGTCTCCGCCAGTGACCCTTTCATAACGTTCCATGGGGACCACGCTACTGGGAAGACACCCCATATGTACAGCGTATCTGCAGCCTTGCATTGCCCGGTCAACATAACGTCTGGTTGATGTTTGGCCAATACCGTCACTGTACGACAGCTGCTGCTCCGAATCTCTCGTTGTTTGTCTCGATATAACACATCCACCTCCGCACTCTTGTCCCACAGCCAGGGCTTATCTCCATCCTGGGTGTAGTGTTCTTAAGATTCGTGTGTTCTGGCGAAACTATGAACTACGTTGGCACGGCCCGTTGGCGCCAGCGCAAAATAGTTAGGAGTGTCTCTTACGCCCGCAACGTGCGAGTAGGATTAACCATTGTCCAAGCAGTCCATTTCGGATCATCCCTGGTTCGTTCCGGCCCGTCGCGGATCCGGGTATATCGCCGTAGTGGGACCACTGTGCGACGTGTGAAGTGAACAATCAGATTGTCCCCGCGACGATGTTGTCCAAACGAGTATCAGAAGAACAGAGCCAGATTCGAGGACAAAGGTCGGCACAAGGCTGGCTGCACCGCACAACAATGGCTCCCGTGTGTGACTTATGTCTCGTAGTTTGTCTGAATTAGAATATAGGCCTGGTGACGGTCAGTCACAACTCAAGTTCATTGAAGCGCGATCGCACGCACCTTGCCAAGATCTAAAGTCAAGCTCCCAGCATACGGTTCCGGTACGAAGACTCTGTGGAGGACTGCAAGATGTGCCATACCGAGCACGTATACCACCGAGCCTGTTCACACTGGGGCCGCGAGCGCATCGTTGGCGAGCCTTGCTGTCGAGCTCGTACGGCCAGTGGCCGCCACACGACCTGTCTCTACACCGAAAACATCGGCTCTGTCAACAGTAGCGACCCATGCTCGCAATGTATCTACCAACTTGCGAGAGGGGACGACTGGAAACCATTTGAGCATGTCAGTAATGCTGCGTGGGCAAGGGTGGAGGAGCGATTGCGGCAAAGACGACTAGCGATGAGTCAAACAGCTCTTCACCTTGACGGTACATTGGAGACCCCTCCCATCGATGTTGCGTGCTCATCAGTTCTGCAGGTCGACATAGATGGCAAAGTCGTTGGACGCACTGGCACGGTGTGCAATGATTGTGGAGTGGTATACGTTGACGTCCACATAACGTTGCAACAGGTCAGATGTTTCTCATCTACGATCAAGTCAGCCGCATTGTCCGAGACCGTAAGTGCACGCATACCATTGCGAGGAGTCAAGCATGCACAGACCACCAAAGGCTCTTGATTACAACTTCACCAATCAACATATTATACACTCGTGAGTAGAGCAGCCATTGAGTGGAGAGTACTTTCGTTCACGAAGGTTATGGATGCATATGCAGAGTGAGGAAATTCGACGTCGAGGTGAGGTCGCAGAAGATGAGGGGAATGGTAAGAGCTCGTGGGCCACATGGCAAGCATCTGGCCAATCAGGAACATCGATGGGGTAATAGTAATCTCGTCCACCCCTTCCATCCTCGTCGACGCGAACACAGACGACGACAAGGTCTGAGAAGATGCAACAGATATGCCTCTTGCACTGCCCTTTCAGCTTTGTTTCTAGAACGTCAAGCCGCCAAAGTTACCTGCTACGACCGCCTGCTATCGCATGACCACCACATCCAATATCAGCAAGCAAGTCCCGTCAATGATTGTGAATGATGAACAATTAGTCTTCAAAGTAGCAGATATATATGATAGCTTTTGACTTGTCTGTTGAGACCGGTGAACATTGTTGAAACGGCACATTTGACGTTCCTGCGATCAAAGTCGCGCTGTGACCTTTGAAAGTTCACGGTAACAAAACGAGGCAAATCATGGTCAAGTTTAGGGAATAGGACTGCTAGAAAGTATCACATTATGGGCTTCCCACTGCAGTCGACTTATTGTGAGACCAGATTGCGATTGTGCGCCGATCCTTCGTGCCCCTGAACTCCGCCGAACTAAGTAGTTGAAGAATGAGAACATGCGTGATTTTGGACTGATATATTGGAAACGTTGCTGGTGCCTGAAACGCGTCTCTTTAGCACACCAGCAACGATCGCGCGCGCCTTGGCAACAGGCGAGGTATTCATCGTAGTGTTGCTGTGATGATATGCCCAGGTAAAATACCAGGACAGTGTAGCGTTGCTTTTGATGTCGCAGTGCAGGAGTCAAAACAGCCAATAAGCCCCATGGTGCGACTTGGAGATCTCAACGTTTCCGCACTGAGCAGAGGGAGTCCGTGGCGGCGTGACAGTCAGCTGTTTTGTCAAAGCTGCCAAAAGGCCCGGCGAACCAGACTTCCATCCGTGGCCTGACTCAGGGAACCACCACAATACGGCCTGTGTCGTTGGCGCGAAAGAGCCTCGGGCAAGAACATGAGCACAACATGATCCACGTGAACTACACGGCTCACGTCTCAGTTGGGGTTGGCTGGCTGCAGCTAGAGGAGTACTACCTTGGAATCCAACAGGGTCATCACGAGTGTTGCAACGGCGGAGTGTACGACATGTTGTACCAGGAACCCAGATTATCCTTCCGACTCGCGGACGGAGCTTGTCGATGATATGAAGGGAAAGCGTGTGCGTGCCGAAGAATCTGCTTGGTGTACTGCCCTTGTTTAGCTCCTGAAAGCTTGGCCGCGAACCACCGATCGACGTCTGGGGTACCATCTCACAATCTCGTCGCTCAACCGTCGCAAGCATCTATCGCCCCACGCTCCGTGTTTCTTTCTCCTCACAATCATTTACCTGCTCAGCAAACCGAACACCAACAATGGACCACTGATAGTACATTCATTGCTGCTAGGTTCACCGGAGACGTACTCTAGCGCAGCCATCATTACTTTCATTCGTCAGGCTTCACGCTGCAGGGGCACCCCTTAGCTTCGCGGTACGAGCTCGAGCCGGAGTGACTTCGTACTGAGCTGCACATCATCTAATGTTCGGCGACCGAAGAGGGAGCGTGGATGGGACACGGCCTCCAATGTCGCCCTCACCGACGATGCATCGCCACACCTCCTCAGACGCGGGCGACATGATGTCGAGACGTTCGAGCATTGCGCCAAGCTTCTCGAGCGACCGGCCTTCTGTCGCCAGCTCGGTGACCTTCCAGATGCCCACCACGGTACGACCGCCTCCTGCGTACATCGCGGCCTCAGTCGCGTCACAGATTGTTACGGACAACCACAACGCGCAACTGCGGCACAACGACTCCGAACATGAAGAGCTGGAGAACGCCATCTTCTCCGAACAATCACTCTCGCTGCTCAATGGCTTCCTTGACCACCTCTTATTCGCATTCCTGTCCACTGCGCGCTCGCCGTCCCTCATCGCTATCCGACCAGCCATCTGCGAGGTGCTGAAGCCTCGCCTGGCTCGTGAAGCCGCCGAAGCCGCCGACGAAGAGCTCCAGGGACTGCTGTTTGGAGAGGACGACGAGGAGTTCTCCCCCACCGACGGCGGCAGGGCGATCGATCGCTGGGATGTCGAGAAGGTGTGGAAGCGAACCCGCCTGCGCATCATGGTCTACACACGCTTGGGCGAGATGGAAGACGAGGACGAGGAGAAATACGTGCAGCAAGAGCGCGGCCTGAGCATGGATGACGATGAAGACGAAGAGGCTGGTCTTGTCTCGTGGGCGTCAGCGATCTTCCTCACGTCCGTTGTAGAATATGTCGCCGAGCAGACGCTGCTCGTTGCGGGACAAGCAGCATACGCACGTATGGCATCCAGGTCCAAAAGGTCTCACAACGGAGATGAGACGGACGAGGGCGCACTAGAGCGATTAGTGATTGAAGAGCCAGATGTTGAGAAGATTGCTCTGAACTCAGCACTCGGCCGTTTGTGGAGGACTTGGAGGAAACGCGTACGATCTTCTCTTCAGCCGCTCTCTCCGAACCGCAGCATTCGACCCAACTCGAGCTACGCTAGCCTCCACAGACGGGGCAGCAGAAGCAGCCAAGCCACTGCTGACGACCCATACCGCGTTGAACCTACGCCTGTGTCCGATCGCGTGCCAACCGAGACGGATATCGCAGCCAACATACCTTTGCCGATCACCGAGCGAGACATTGACGAAATCGAGGTTCCAGGACTCGCACGGACTTATGAAGATGCAGAGAGTAGCGGCATGCAGACGCCGGTATCACGGCCGCAGCGCCCGAGTAGTGTCATCACGCTGGCTCCCGCTGAGGAGTTCCGACGAAGGCAGAAGAAGGAACGCCCTACATCGATGCCGGGTCCAGCAGCATTACCCTTCGCTGTTCCCCCACGGACTCAGGTAGACGATAAAGAAGACCAGATCGAGACGCCGTTCGAAACCGCAATGACGAGTAACTACAATCGCACGTCCTACATCGGCGACGAGAACAGAGTCGAGCCTCTGCTTCTGGCCCATAAGGGTGATGGCGATGCGCACGACGATATGTTGGCTTCCGCTGTAGGTGCCGCGCCTCAGAGCGAGCGCAGTCTGGCGAAGTCTCATGGCTCGGAGAAGAGCGATGTAGAGCCTGATACACCCATGTCCGCGACTTCGGCCAACTCAGACACGTACGATATCGAGCCAAAGGTATTGCAGTCGAAGAGGATGTCGATTGGAAGGAGTGGGCCACCAGGCATCGTGCGCACTTTCTCCACACGCAGCAGCAGCCTCAAATCGCCGCGGGAGACACCTACAGCGACACCAAGGGCATCGACACATGATGAGGCAAGATCCTACCTCGATGACCATTCCGACGATGATGAGCTGGAGGGCTCTCAAGCTATCGGCGTGGCGAAGACGTCAGATGTGCCTATCCGATCCTCGCCTACTCCGTCCGAGCGAGCCAAGGTCGTACCTGCACAGGGCATGCAGCCTGCGCCTCGATCCGTACCTTCACGCAACACACCAACACCTGACTCAAAGCCCACGGTACCCGAACGCTCTGGCGCTCGCAACGATGTTCGCAAACGCGCTAGCCCTAGCATTGGCAGCGGTACAGGTCCAGTTGCTGGCACCTCAAGTCCACCGCGCAGGCGGGATGCAAGCCGAGATGCAACTCCTCCAACCTCAGGTCGCACGTCGTTGCCTTCCCTGCAAGAGGTCGAGCACTACAGGCCTCAGCCAGCTGTTGCTAGCGAGCAGACAGTGCAAAGGGACAGTTCTACATACAGTAACCGAAGCCGTACGCAGAGTCCTCATGTAGCAATGGCTGAGCGACAAGACTTTCGTCGTTCTACAGATGAGTCACTGCGCTCCGCATCTGCGGCGGGAGGTTCCATCAAAGAAAGGCCAGTCATCAAACGTGTTGGGTCAACCTCCTCAAAGAAGTCAGGCAGTATCTCGCGCATACCTATCGCCCGTGACTCTGACGATAGATTGAATCGCAGCCAAGGTGGACGTATGTCTGAAGAAGACCGAGAGCGTCAGTTCGAAGAGCTCGTGCAGGGTAAAGAAACTGTGAAGTACACCTTGACACCTGAGAACATGCGTGCTTTAGATGTAAGTTATGCGTCGTCAGGTAGTTTAACGCATATTAATGTTGGTAGGAATCTCCTGTTGTTCGCAAGGCAGAGCCTGAGCGTCTTAACACTGCTTCTGTCACAGTGTACCCTCGAGTCGACGCTGACAGAAGCAATGCGTTTGGCAACAATGCTGTACCTGCCAAACCTCCAAGCACCAGTAGCAAGGGCAGAGGCCCTGGCGTTTCTGGCCACAGGCCTTCACCTAGCAGGAAGGTGATAACTCGGCCACTGGCGAGGGAGCCGCGCATCGAGTCAGAGTCTATGCGTGATTTCGCTGATTTTATTCGCTCGACTGGCCCTTCCCCGGGTCAAGAGAAAGCCCCACAGCCCTTCCTCAACATCAGTGGTAACGGACTGAGATCACCGAATGGCTCTTCCTCTTCCATTGGAAGAAAGACGTCCACCAAACAATCCGGCTCTCGTGCTGTGGACGGATCATCTGCGAGACCACGCGTTAACATGGAGCCACGCAGCCCCGCTGGACTCAGTACTGGTAACGATGATCTGATAGACTTCATTCGCCAAGGACCCCCCAATGGCCCTGAAGGACAGCCCAGAATCCCAAGATCAGTTGCGCCTTTCCGCACAACGGTTGACTCAGATCAGTTCGACACGATGTTAGGAGACCACGGTAATGTTGAGTCAGCGTACGGTTCCAAGACTTCCACGCTCGACTCGCAGCATTCGCTCCAAACAAACAACTCCAGGACTGGTCTCATTCCTGCACCAAGCGTTGTGCAACCTGCATACTCAAACACCCCACAAAACCTGTCCGGCAGCATGACTTCGAGCTCGGAGCCTGTCATTACCCGTACTCGCAGGCGCATCAAAGATCCTTACGCAATAGATCTCTCAGATGAGGAAGATGACGAGGATGATGACCAGCTGACCGCACTACCTCCTTCGAACAAGCCACCCGCGGCGAGACAAGAGAGCCTCATGGACTTTCTTAACGAGTCTGAGCCACCATCTGGGCCGTCCGTAGGTAAGCCTCAGCCCTTCATGCTCAGCCAAGAGACTATTGCTGCAGCCAAAGCACGTGCAAATAGCTCAAATTCGTCACTCTCTTCCTCTGCAACAGCGACGCGCAGCAACGGTGCTGCGCTACCCATGGGTTTCCCGACCTCGAGCGGCGAACACACTGTAAAAGCCCATAAGCCTAAGGTTGCCATCCGTGCACCTGCCGTGGGCGATATGCGCTCCAATCGTACGGCAACCAGCGATCTTGCTGATTTCCTGCGCAACTCTGGACCGTCCGAGCCTGTAGGAACACCACCTGGTGCGCGAAAAGATGAGGAGAAGAAGAAGAGTAGTAACATGAAGTTCTGGAGGAAGAACAGGGAGAAGACTTACGGTGATTTGCCATGATTATAATGCTTCATTTTTCTTCGTTGATACCTTGCTGGGTAATGGGCGTTCTTGTGTTGGGTCAACGCCTACTTCGACACAGTGCAGCTTGCATAGAACGCAGTACTATCTATGTGGAGGGCAATGGTGTGGGTTTGGATAATGGGAGGCGGACTATTGTATTTGCATGTTTTCTTTTTGACCTTCTATGATATCCACAAACACCCTTGTAATGTTACTGTACCATTCATGTAGCATATATACTCTAGCTATTGTAGTGAAGGTTTGGGAACTTGGAACCACGATGGTGAGGCATTCCAGTTTCTGGGACAACAACACATATCTGACCTGGGCTAAAGTTCTGCAATTTACTCAGATGTGACGATGAAAACGTCTACGACCGCTTGCTTACGGGAAGCCCAGGAATCGTGCGGTCCGTCACTATGCTAGCATGCCAAATGAAGCAACAGCTTTCGGCTAGTGTGGTACCGGTAGCCTTGGCCATTGCTCCCCCAGACCCCAACATTCATTTCCAGCTTATCTCCACTCCATCTCAGGGTCCATCAAACAACTTGCAAATCCCAATTGCAGGACCCAACAATGCCGTATCATTTTGAGACATCGCCCGAAATTATCCATAGCTTGTTATTTAAGATGAGCAAACACAACATCGAGTACTCAACGGACCCGGCAATACGCGACTCAAAAGCCAACACACCGCACTCGCCCGTCCCAGCCCACGAAACTCCAGTCACCGTATTCTTCCCCAAAACTACTCAAGATATTGCCACCATATTAAAAGAATGCAATGAGCGCCGCATAGCCGTGACCTCATTCTCGGGCGGCACCAGCTTCGGCGGCGCCCTAACATCAACGCGAGGTGGAATATGCATCAGCTTCGAGCACATGAACTCCATCACCACGCTGCACGAGGATGATCTCGATGTCGTTGTGCAGCCTGGACTGGGCTGGGTAGAGCTGAACGAGCAGTTGAAGAGCAAGGGTCTTTTCTTTCCCGTGGATCCGGCTCCGGGCGCGAGCATAGGCGGTATGATTGCCATGAGCTGCTCGGGCACGAATGCGTATCGATATGGAACAATGAAGGAGTGGGTTATCTCGCTCACTGCTGTGCTGGCTGATGGTACGATTGTGAAGACGCATCGCAGGCCCAGAAAGAGCGCCGCCGGGTATGATCTTACGCATCTGGTCATTGGATCCGAAGGTACACTTGCGTTAGTCACGGAAGCGACGCTTAAGCTTGCAGTGTTGCCGCAAAACTTGCATGTTGGGCTGGTCACATTCGATACGTTTCAGCAGGGTGTGGACATTATTGTTGCGCTGCAAAGAGCTGGGCATCAACTGGAGGCGCTCGAGTTGGCGGACGGACCGCAGGTGCAGTGCATCAACCACTCGAAACTTGCTCGTGTTGAGATGGCGGTCAAACCAACACTTTGGCTCAAGTTTGCCGGGTCATCACTACAGCTCGTCAAAGACCAGATCGAGACCGTCAGGACGCTATGCAAAGAGCAGAAGGCGCTAACATACGAAATCACATCCGACAAGGTACGCATCGACGTTCTCTGGGACGCACGGAAGTGCATCGGTCGTGCGCTTGTCATGATGAAAAAGGATCCCACGGACCTCTTCATGCACTCCGATTGTGCGGTCCCAATCTCGAATCTTGCTGCGCTCGTTGAGGGGACACAGAAGCTCATCCAAGAAGCAAACAAAGCCAATCAAGCATCGTCGTCAGAACCTAAGCAGCCCTGGTTCTGCGCCAACGTTGGGCATATTGGCGATGGGAACGTGCATTCGTCGATCATTTGTCCTGCGGCTGATAAGCCGAGGGTAGACGAGGTACTGAGAAGGGTAGCTAGACTTGCATTGAGTTTGGAGGGCACAATAACAGGCGAGCATGGCGTAGGATTGAAGCAGAGGGGCGCACTGGTTGACGAGGTTGGACTTGAGGGCATCAACGTCATGAGAAGAATGAAGGCATCACTTGATCCGAGGGGGATATTAAATCCGGACAAGGTGTTCGCTCTGGAAGATGAGGTAGGCTCGCTTCAAATATCAAAGCTCTAAAAGCGAGCCTAAGGAAAGTGACGGGACACATGGCGCAGTGCTGAAATTGTCCGTTCTATTAGGAGGACACTTGAGAGACCAACGAAAACGCTTACTAAATCCATAAACCAGTATCAAAACTCTTCTCTTCCTCACTGCTTCGGAAATCCGGGCCTTGAGGTCGACAAACTTTGGGCAGCGGTCTCCCCATGACTATCCCACGCTACGTGTAACTTAATCTCTGAACTTTCACAATTTGGCTTTCCCGATGGCTTCCATACTGTTTTTGGTGATGTCTCATTTCGTGAACTGATTGGTCATAACCCGTGCCAAACTGTGACAGTATTGCTTGCAACGTACTCTCAGCCCAGTATCTCGAATCTGCTGTGAGGGTCCGATGTGCCCTCCTTGAAAGCATTTCCACCAGTATGTTGGTCTTGCGGAGTACTCGCTCAGCATATCCGTCTAGCGCAATATCCAAATCACATAGTTGACGACTATTGCGCTTTTGCAAGTCGTCCCAGGAGGCGCCACCAAAACCGCGCCAAGTTCGAGTGAGAGTTTCGAGTCGCAGAAGTTGCGTTTTCGAAGCACGTCCTAAAATGGTCGTAGGAATGATTAAGATTATGCTCATCTGTCCTTGAGATGTTTAGCCGTGCTGGCTGTGCTGCAGGGCTACTAGCATGTGTCACGATTGCGGGGCTTGCTTGTGTGCGAAGGGGCCAAAGACCGGGAAGCTAAGTACATGCTGATCTGTTCCAGACTTGGGTGGCAATCCAGCAGCTATTCAGATGATCTTTACGGTCATCGATTGAAAGCCAGTCTCGTGCCAATTCGTACACTTATGAAGAATCTCGAAGACTTCGAACACGCCGATTCGCTTGTATGTATGCTCCTCTTTGGAGAGCCGGATCAACAAGAGACCATGGGGGCGAAAAAACGTCTCTCTTCTTAACGTTGAACGAGCTATCCCTATATCCAGCTCTTTGTCGATTGTGCAGTCCAGGCACCAAACGTCCTGAGACTTAACGTCGTTCTTCTGGCCTGTGTCGAGAGCAAACCGAACATTGCTTAGATTCTCGCCCTTCAGCACATAGTAGCGGTGCCCCTTTTTGATAAGATTTTTAGTGTCGCACCGCTTCAGAGGACCAGACACTGTCAGGGACGCGGCCGAGATCTCGCCATAAGGGTTGCTGGTCGACAGCTTCACATGTACGTCGATCATCTTGATGTCGACAAAGCGCCGTCGTGTTGGTTCCAAAGTCCATGCTGAGGTGACAGATGCCCAGCTCCAAGATGGAGCGACGTAGGTTGGTGTTGCTGGCTGGCAAGGCCACACGTACCAGAGTATGCCTGCCGCTATATCTTCCTTCCATAGTCCTGCAATGTACGTGTCCTTTGTCTTCGATGCCACAAGGTATGCTATGCCGGACAAAGCCGGTAGTCGGTCGGTCTTGTACGTCAGCTGTAATTGTGAGTATGACTGGACGAGCTGAAGCCAACGATCATAGTAGGTGTTGCAGTCTTTGCCAGTAAAATCGGAGGCTACGTGTACAAGTCGCTTTCTCTCAGTGTCGATGCCATATAGAACGTCACTGTTGGGCCCGCGTTCTAGCTGTGTGTATGTATCGCACTCGAAGGCCATAGCAGTGGAAGTCAAATGCAGGACCCGTGGAGAGAGCAGCAGTTCTTGAAATGCCCATGCTCGGTACTTCAGAAAGTCTATTCTGGATTTGTGGTCGATTGCGGATCGTACATGGACGTGTGTTTCAGGATGCCCGGGCAGTGCACAGAGCGGGTAGTGGGGAGGTACGTCTTCAGGAAGTATGTGGCGGAATCCTCTTTCGTTGTTCTCATAAGACATCGCGGAGATGACCATATAGCAGTTGGAATAGATGTCGGACATTCGTTCGCACTCGGACGCCCAGTCTTCTTTGCTGTCCTGGATGATGCATAATGAGTCAATCCAGATGTATCTGTCACATCGTCAATACACTTGTTTAGACAAGAGTTCTGACGCGCACCTCTTTCCTATTGCCCTAGTCAGTTCGATCGCATCTTGATACAACTTGGGAAGTAAGTCTATTTGGATGCCATCTCGCAGAGAATCTATGTTGAAAGTGTCGCACTTCGATAGTCTGCTTGGATCAGCATGATGTCAGTCTCAATTAGACGTCTGCTTACAAGTCAAATCTGTTGAATGGCATATTCCCCCAGCAGTGGCTAAGTGCAACGTACTCCACGTCTGGTTTGCCTTGTCCCTCAACCAGTCGGATACCTCCAGATATACCGGTTGGAGAGATATCCACTACGCGAGTTGGCAACTTAGATCTAGCTCGCCACCTACATGAATGATGCTCAGTTTGGCAAGTCTGAAGCCAGATGGATATCTTCTCAACCGCCGTCAAAGAAAGTCGGTCACGTTCTGAGTCGATCATCTTTATGTCGCCAATCTGACCATCTCGTGCGTTGTCTGCAAATGTCTCAGACTCTGAACGTGTATTCGAGCGGATAGATTACCTGTTGTCGAAAGATACAGGTAGTATATCGCAGCCGTCCGCTTGTCCTGCGGCACACACACGTGAAGACATGTTTCCTCGCGCTTATAGGTCGGCAAGATCTTGAAATGAAGTGGTCCACTACTGTCCGAGTAGAACACCGAGCGAGAAGACGTTTTTGGATGGAGAGGAGCAAGTGTGAAAAATGTGCACAAACGGCAACCACTGCTCGCCGACTTTGTTAGTTTGGTCCAATTCTCGTGATGTGCTTGACCTTCTTGTGATCTCATCTGCTCATAATCTAGCACAGAGCACTTTTCGCAGAGCGAAGTCGAGTTCGCAGTATACCTGTCCATCTCCTTTGACATCGGCACTTCGCTCCGTGGACTGATGTCGTGCCATGCAGGCAAACCATCAGCCATCGTTCAGAACTGCGGCACATGCAGGTCAAAGGATCAAAAAGCAGCCCCAGTGGAGTGGGCTGCGCCGAAGGCATGCACACAGCCCTACGAACGGTATGCAAACTTGCGTCACCAATTTGGACTTGTAGGACAGCCGGCAAAGCTCTGCGGCATGGAGCTCTGCGACAGGTTTGGGAGAGATCGCAAGGACGACGTAAGCTGTTTACCGCCGCGCGGACATCCGAAACCGATTTTCGAAAGTGTCGATGAAGCTGCGCAAGATCAATTATCGGTGATATCAGGGACCCCTCACCGATTCCTTCGATCCTTTCCACCAATCGTGTCCACGGCCAGACTCCGCCCGCTAGCAGGTGCGCTAACTCACAAAGCGTCCCTCCACCGCCAGCCGTCGAGCCAAGGCCTTGACCTGAAACATCAGAAAAATCGAATCAACGCCCACCACTGTTTGATCTCAAACCGCTCTTTATGACCCCTGCATTGTGCATCTGAGCGCACAAGAACTCGCTGTATTGGGACCCAGCCCCAGCAGCTCACCTTCGGCGCCGGCGGTCAACGGCGTGGGTTTGGCTATGCGTCCATTGAAGTGGCTGCGCCAGCAGCTGGTGGGTTGTTGTACGAGGCAGAACAACAAGCTGCTCACTGACCGATGGAGAGACGCGTTATGCAGTGCTGCACGATCAGTGACGGCAGATGCAAAGACTGTCGCAAAGGCTGAGATGCCGGACGCCTTGCGGGTTCCTCTGGGCTGAGTGACTGCGTCAGGACTTCTGCGTTCTTGTACAGCTCCCCACCCGTAGTTGTGCACCCCCACCACTTGCACATGCGAAGCGAACGCGAGCGCGAAGAATGCTCACGAACATGTCCGCCGTAGGGCACGAACCGGAGGATGTCACTTGTTATTCTCGTAGCTTCCAGCATTGCCGTCCATGTGACAGCTTCAAGGGTGTCTGTCCGTCACTAGTTGCTGTTAGGATCCATGGCGGAGATTGCAAGGAAATGTCACGGCTCTTTCGTCGGTATTGCCTGTGCACCCGGAAAGAAGCGAACGTTGAAGCGGTGCTAAGGAGATAACGCGCGGTCTGTGAAGTATTGTTTGAAATTTCATTACTCGTATGTCCCGTAGGAACGGTATGTGTAGATGTGTAGCTAACTACTATGGGATATTGCGGCGCGCCGGCCGATAGAAATATTGAACAGTGATGATGTGATCACACTCCTTCAAACGCCATCAATGCTATGCGTGCCGTGCAAATGCTTCAAATGGAACGCCGTAGATCATGCGGTGATATGTTGAATGGTTGTCCTGCAATCTTCTGGCCATATCATGTCCATGCAAATCGTTTATATCTCGATGAGATGTGGTGCGGAAGGCACTCGTCTAGGCAGATGATACGAGAAAGCGAAGGCAATTTTAGTAGGCCGCTGTGCGACTCGCGTAAGCGCCGGCGAACATCCTGTTGAAGAAGCCGCCTGATGTCTTTGTCTTCTTCGCCGGCTTGTTATCGTCATACATGGGGAGCGAGTGCTGAAGCCTGGTCTGGGTAACAGGAGCGTTGATATGTACAATGGTGGCGCCCTGGTCGTAGCTATGCATGACGGCCTCAGAGGGCTCATCGTGGAAACTGGATGGCGAGGATGTGGTGGAGGTAGAGGCGCTGCGGGCGCTGCGGGTAGGAGGCGACAGAGAAGGAGTGCGCGAAGCCGCGCGAGAGTTAGAGTGGTAGGCGTACTTCTCCTGCTGGCGAGGGGCGTATGAAGCATATTCGTACGAGGACAGATTCTCCACGGTAAGCTGGTGCTGCTGCTGACGGGCGTATTCCTTCTCCTGCTCAATCATCCTGGCCTTCTCCGCCTGGCGTACCTGCCAGACACGGATAGGAGCAAGGAAGGGCTCGAGGTGGTAGTAGAGGTCCTCGGGGTTGATGCGGAGGTCCCAATCGAGGAGGAAGAGGAGCTGCTTCTCCATCAGGTTAACCTCAGTGATAGAAAAACCGAAGTTGTCGTAGCCACGGACAGCGCTGTAGCGGGCCCAGTGCTTGTTCTTGGGGGAGGAGTCGTTCAGGTTTTTGGCGGCGAGTATGAGGGAAGCAAGGAAGATGCGGTGGGTAGTGCACTTCATGCCCTTGGCAACAGGAGGAAGACGAGCCCGGAGACGGGAGAGGTAGACCAAGCTGGTCATCAGAGTAGGGACCTGGACGTGCGAGCGCTCCACGAGCGATGTGATAAACTCTTCGACGGACGGCAGGAAGGGTTCCCGGACCTGGTGGGGTGGAGAGGCGGGTGGTGTGGGAGGAAGGCTCTTATCGAGAGAAGGTTCACACCTGATGACCTGTGTGGCCTTCTGTGCGAGGTATGAGATCATGTCCTGAGAGACAGGCTGCTGAATGAAGTAGTCTAGCGCAGCACTGTTCTCCCTCGCAAGGTTTGCTGAGTAAGGCATAGTGATTGCTTGTGATGTGTTGCGGAAAGGTGGATGACGGTCGACTATCACTGAAAGTGCAAGTCGATATTGAAGCTGTGGAGCAATATGATGGTCCAATGGCAAGCGTTCAACAGATTAAGTTACGGTCTGTATGGAGTTCGGTAAGCGCAGTCTTGAGGGCTGAGACTGTGGCTTAAAGTTCGAAAGTTCGACAAGGTTGAAACACAAGGCGACAGTGGATATTAAGGTGAATGACGATTCCGGCCGGCGGAAAGTGTGATTGAATGTCGCTGCAAGGAAGTTTGGAAGGGAGAGTCAAGCTGGCGCTGCCAAGCTGTGATGGTAAGGCTGGATGGGTAGAAGTGGATTGGGCAGTCGCGGACTGAAGAATGCAACCTGCACCGCTGGGGTGTGACAGGTGTAAAGAAGGGATGAGAGAAAAGTGAAGAACTTGCACTGACCAGAAGTGTATCAGGAGTCGGTGATACTTATGCCAACTGGTGGTGAATCCCAATTGTCGTTGGTGGGGCTCCAGCGGCACGGTGTGGGCCCAATCAGCGGTCTGAGCGAACAAGGATTGGAACGTAGCGCGCCTCGCGAGACTGAGGCCAGCGGTTGTTGGCCCGATTTAGGAAGCCTGCGAGAGTTGTGGGAAGCAGTACTGCAGGACTGAAAATAGTGCGTTTCAACTTCAAGCCAGTCGTGTGCGTGGGCTTGTGTAGCCAAATCAGCGGCAGCGCCTGTCAGCCAATGGAGGCGCGTCTCGCTACGTGTTTCGAGGTCGAGCGACTTGATGTTTGAAGATGCCACTGGCTGCAGTGGTACTGGCTATACCGAGTGAGAGTCGTCGAGTGGATGGCAGACAGCGTGGCAGCGGTCAACAGGAAGCGAACTGTCTCCTGGGGACTGCAGAGACGATATGTACTCGTGCTATGCTTGTCTGGCCGGTTCTTAACGATAGTCTGGTGTTCTCGAGCCTGGTAGTGCTGGTCACGTTGGGTGCGAAGAATCGAGGCGGTGTGGTCGTGCAGTGGAGAACACTGCAGCGCTCGATGAATAGAAAGCGACCACGCTGTAGGTGCACGCCTGCTCCCATATAGTAGGTCGAACTATCTGTCTAGCACCGGACCATCCAGGCAGGTATCGCAGCGGACTTCGCCAGCATAGCATGACGAATGACGAATGCTGGCGGAGATTTACATTCTGCGCAAAATTCCCCAGCCTCCGACCGAGAACACAGCGGAGGCGACCTCAATATCATCCCTGCGCGCCGTTTTGGGTTAAAGTGCATCATGCCATCGTGAACGCGTGTTACAGTGCGTGTAGACATCGGCGTAGCATTGCGAGCGCTGGCGTTGAGAATGAATGGCTGTGGCTATGCGGTGGAGCAGCTTGGCGCGGCATCCTCCCGCCGAACGACTGGCGACCTTTCGCGCGTTGGCTGCCACATTCTGCACACCACCCGCGGGCATGCGAACAGAGTTCTTGCCCATCCTTTGACTCAATCTTCATCGGCTGTTGAATCTCCAGACCTTTAATAGCCTTGCATGAAGGCTGGCCTGATTTCCCGCCCCAAAAGGTGTTCGGCCATCTGCCGTACCGCCAACTGGATTCGACCTGATCCGGATCGACAAGTCATGCGCAAGGATGGCGGACTGAACCGGATTGGCCAGTGTGCTGTACAAACATCACCGCCGTTTCAACTCGTTTAGTTTTGACAGAATGACCGGGCCTCACATGAACGGCATGAACCATGCTGTAAAGCCACGTTAGATCAAGACACAGAAGGTCCAGCATCTGCCGTAATCAGGGTGTTGTGCTCGGCCACCAATGAGCGTTGCAAGACTCGCATCGAGATGCTCCAAGAAGCGCTGCACCGCCTCATGCAGCGGGGACAACACTGCCGAGAAGCTTCCAGGATTACCTTCCTAGAACTGCTGGCCACCGACTAAGACACTGCAACGTCATGCATCCTCAGTCAGTAAACAAACATGGTCTGACGTGCGCAAGTCATGTCACGGCATGATCCGCTGCCCCCCGCACGCAGGACCATTTGTCTGCGCGCTCTCATCCAACACTCCTCACATGGAGGTAGTTTTGACAGACACTGAGACCAAACTATGGTTCATGAGCATATTAATCTCCGAAAACACCGATTGAGCATTTCACATGGATTGTTCAAGGGCTCGATGCGGCTCTCTTTACCCGCCGGCGCGTAGATTGGCGCCTGGGTATGAGCGAGCCGCTCGTGTCACAGCCAGAATTGGCAGCGTTGGATCTTTCTTTAGATACTGCAGCCCCCGCTACACAACAGTGCAGCACGAACTTGGTTTCCAATTTGACGTTGCGGAGATTCAACTGATGGTGAACCTTGCGTGGTTCTGGTCGCCAAAGTTGTGGTCCGAACACCAGCGCATCACGTCTCAGCACCGACGTTGACATCATGGGGTTGACGCCCACCCGCCAGGCCTTGCAGCTCCTAACCTACTTGAAGTCCAGCATACTGATCTTATTTGAGTCACGGGTTTACTTTTTCGACGATTGACCCAGAACGATACCGCCCTAACGATCAACGGCCAGCCGCCATACGCGTTTGCGATGGACGCAGGAGATTGTTCTCGCTCTTGACCGGACTTCAGAGTTGAATTACCTACTGTATCGAACATTGCTCCGAATTATCGACAGCACTAGTAACAAGCGTAACTAAACGAAGTCCTACACTGTCTCTCTCACATGATGAATGGTTCCGCCGTTGCCGACCGACATTCGGCGCAATGTCACGAATCAATTTGAGGCGCAGTGACCTGATCCAGCAATAGCACAGCGACATCGTTGGAATTGGCGCATAACCACGTAGATCGTGTGCTGCGATACATACCTACACGCTGGTTGCTACAGGTCAAAGGATGAGCTGGATCATAATGTGGCAGCGACGTAACCAGCTATCTTCGCTGTGCTTGCGTGTAAATACGAGTTCGGGCTTGGCAAGATCCATTGGTGCACTGGCGCTCAAGCGCCGTGCGTGTATAGCTCGCCTGCACTGGGCGATCTCTTGGCTCAGAAGTTGGAAGTATTCGACGAGCGTGATTACGATAAGCTTTCCTGGATCTGACTGCTACCACCAATGTGTTGGACTCCTGCATTCAATTCGGCGGTCAACGGACTTCGCAGCCAACCATCGCACGTCAAACAGGCCCTGGAACTCGTTCATGCAGATGGAACGCCTCACTGAATCCCCCCATACGTATGACGCCTTCTCTGGACTTCCTGAAATGGAAAACGCCTTACGGAAATGAGTAGTGGCATCGATTCAGAGTTACGAGTAAGCAAATCCCTTTCAGCTCAGATCATACTGGATTGCGATAGCCGTCATCCTCCACAGGTTCGAACAGGAGTTGCAAACGGACAATTGGATTCCAGCTTCAGCCTCAAATTCTCGCCTTCTTCATCACCGGTTCGGCTGCCTCCCCACTGTCCTTTCTCTTTCTCTCCTCGCTATTCTTGGCCTTCCTCATTTCCTCCCAGATCTTCATCACCTGCTCTTTTGCAGTCGCAGCCTCCTTCTGCGCGGCTTCTAGTTTCTGGTTCTTCTCTTCTGATTCCTTCACAAACAGTCTGACCTGTTCAGCCCATCGAGCTTCGCACTTGCACCCCTCGTCGTGCTCAGCAGTCCTCCATTGCAAATTCTCTTTGGTGCCTGTATAGCCGCTACGATACCCTTGAGCTTGTCCTTCGCGACCGAGAGACGCCCTTCATAGTCATTGATCACATCCCTCATTTTACTGCTGACTTCTGCGAACTCTGTGTCATGAGCTTTATTCGCAGCTTTGACCTTCCGTTCGGCTTTGCCCGCTCTTGCTGGCTGGAATGCAAGGAGACCCTTGAGTTGGCTGACTTCCTTGCGAAGGCTGGCAATATCCGCGGTGCTCTTCTTTGGTGTTTCGTTCATCGTTTTGAGAACCTCGTTGAAGGCGTTAGTTGTGGACTCGGGCTGCTCGGGCCTCTCTTCCGCTTCCACCTCCGAGTGCTCGGGATGTGTGCCGGTTACCTTGAGAATCCAGTTCCACCTCTCCGTGACCGGTAGGATGTTCTCAGCCCTTGGATGCCCAGATCCATCGTAGGTGTACAGAAACAACAGGTTGTTATGTCTAATCCACCCGAAGCCATTGTTCCGGTGTTGAGGGTGCTTGATCATGATGATCTGGCTCGGGCGCGAGAACTTGATTGCGATGTTGTTTGGATACGCGATACCGTGAGGCAGAGCGACCGGGTCGGTTCTGTTCTCATGATAGCCTGGATGCTGTGTGGAGTGCAGCTGGGGCCACGTCCACGGGTCCCTGGGATCATAGTCGGGGTTATAGGTTTTGGCGCGGGCTTGAATGGTGTCCGTCTCCCACGAGAGATCGCCATTCAAGACTGGCAGGTCGCGCAAGCACATCTTCTCTTTGACCATTTTGAGAGCGTATGATAGTGGCGAAGGGGGATGTGGAGAAGGAAGGGCAGATGGTCTTGTAGGAGGGAGTATGATGGGCTTGAAATGATAGTAGGCCACCGTGTCAGAGTCCTCACATGCAGATTTTGACCAACCCGTCTCTCATCCTCCGTCTTCACTGTACGCCATCGTTAGCCATGCTGGATAATCTCGCGCCACTCGATCAACGATGTTAAAAGCCCTGTCGGCTGATATACCAGTGGTATGATTCTATACATGAAGCTGAATTGTTCGTGCCAAAGCCATACCCGCTGCTCGGGCGCTCGGATCTTTTGCGTCGCGGCTTGAATTACTTTGTTCGTTTTGGCGGTGTGAGTGCTCATGGTGCCCTCGCTGGTCTGGGGTTAATGTTGCATGGCCTCGTGCTTGGTCTGCATCTCCAGCAAAGAAGTGGAAGCTGTCGCACCATCCCTTTTGGAGATCTCCATGCTACCTCCTGCTGTGCTTGCGTATGGAGAATGTCCGTTTTACTGAAGACTGACCGTGGCATTGGCTGATCGGTGATGCGATACAGTGCGTCCGGGATATACTTCCCATCCATCGCCGCGCCCTTCATCAGCGTCCTGCATTCTCCTAACTAGTCAACCAGCAGATACGGGTGCTGTCTCATTTTACCGAACTGGTTGAAGTTGAAAAGGCAGTCTGCGAACATGGCCTCGATCTTGCGGCCTGTGAGGTTAGGTCTGCAGCCGACCTTTTTCACCAGCGGAATCACGTAACATGCATTTGTCACAACGTGCGGGTAGTGTCTTACTGCTCTGGTCAGCGTCTCCCACTTTCGCACTCTGGAGCCACTCACATGGTGGGAAGAAGCTTGCAGCCATTCTGTTTCGCCTGCTCTCTTGCGCAGATACAGCGCTTTCCTATTTCTCGTACGGCTACGAAGGAGCGCATTTGAGAGGTCCAGATGGATCGAGCAGGCCTTAGATATAAGGAATACATATCGAAATACGAGACATGAGTAGAGAAGAAGGGGCTGAGTTTTCAGATTGATCTATAGAAGAAGTAGCGCACAAAAATTGGTCCATCACACACCCGGACCTGTCATGAAATTTACCGGCACCGAAGAACGCCAGAACACCCGTAACCAAGGTATGACTGATTGTCGTTATATTTTCGACGGGTATCGTAGGAAATGAGAAAAGAAGGAACCGCTTCTTAGGATTGTCAATCGTGGCTATGAAGAAGTCCGTAGAGGTGACAAGAAAGATGTAGTAACACTCACGTCTGACACGCTAAGAAGCGCAGTACCACAGCACCAACGGACAATGGTATGTAGATGTAGTGAGACACCTGTGAATAGTAAGAAATCGAGTGGTCGTAGCCAGGGAAGGAGATCGAACATATGACAATATGAGAAGGAAAGAAGGTTCCACTGTGCAACTCTGTAAAACTCTGGCGACGTTGGCGTGGTACTGGGCGAGGAGGACGAAGAGTGTCGAGACCTAAGCCTTCTGGCTGGGTTTCTTGACGCCTCCGCGGCCAGAGGTACGAGAACTGCGCTTATAAGGAGACTTGGACGGTGACTTGGGAAGGCGCGACTTGGCTGGAGACTTCTTGGGAGTAGTGGCCTTGCCTGGGAGCTGAGGGAGAAACTCGATAGACGGAACTTGCTCAGTCTCATTCTCTTGCAGCATCTGAGAGATGACGTCCATGGTGTCCTTGACTTCTGACGAAGTCTTTCCCTTGCCGATGTATTGATCGAGCTCGCGGAGAACATCGATTGGCGCCTCGAATGCCTTGCCAGGAACGGGTGCTACGGCGGCCGCAGCGTTCTCTGCGCTCAAGCCTTGGGCGACCTTGCGTGAGAAATCGTTTATGCGGTCCTCTTCAGACTTCTTCAACGTGATGTCGTACGTGGTACCAGGAAATTCGGCTTCAATGACATCGAACTGGCGGAGAATGAGCTTGACCTTGCGAACCTGCCAAAGTGTCTTGTTGTAGGTAGCACGCTGATAATGCTTGCGACAGAACAGAGGCCAGTCAGTAATATCTAATATGTTAGCCCAGATGTACTCAACGTCGGGAATGACTATTAGAGACTTACCTCGGGTACAAGCCTTGTTGCGACCAAAGTGGTCAGAGATGACCTTGCGGGAGAGCGCCAGAGTGTACTGGCCAGTGCGACACTTGCTGTACTCATCATTCATGCAAATGAACTCACGCTCGACTAGGTCATCGTCGACGGCGGGCAGAGTGACCTGTTCACCAGCGTCAGGCGTGTCGACCTCCTCGGGGAGCTCGATCATCTCGGACATGACAGTGTCGGTGGGGCTAGTAAGCTCATCCTTGCGGGGTGAAGGGTCTCGCTTTGGAGTTGAAGGCGGTTCGAGAACCGGAACTTCGGCGGCGAGCTTGGGAGTAGCGCCCGCAGGCGGAGCAGGGTCGGTGAGAAGGTGAGAAAAGCTCATCGCGTCACGGATAGAAGACGGAGTGATAGTGGTGGTTGGAGAGAGCTCGATCATAGTCTGCGAGGCCATCATGATCAGCTGGTGCTAAACGAAATAGGCTAAGTCTTGCAAAAGACGGGAGTGTGAGTGAAAGTGCATACAGACCAAACTTCCAGCGGGTCGAGATCTGGCTGCGTATTATAGAATAGAAGGAGATCCTGGGAGAGGTCAGCGAGGGGCTTATATGGATCTCAGAAAACTAGAGTACAGGTGGCGTAGGGCAGTCGAGGTGAAGTCGTCTTCACAATCGAGCGTTTGAGTTGGTGCCTGACGATTGATGGCACCATCTAAGGATTTGCCCCACCTGCAGCTCGCAAGTCACTACTTGAAGGATTGTACCAATAGCCAGTA
Organism: Didymella exigua CBS 183.55; assembly: GCF_010094145.1. Classification (NCBI taxonomy): domain Eukaryota; kingdom Fungi; phylum Ascomycota; class Dothideomycetes; order Pleosporales; family Didymellaceae; genus Didymella; species Didymella exigua. Next base: position 697,437 of record NW_022984783.1, read on the forward strand.
CCTTGGAGACGGCGAGAGCGACATCGGAATCTGCGTCGACCTGGTCGATATTGGCAGAGCTGACATCGAACCGTTTGCGTAGTAGTTGACGACGTCCTCAGGACTGGGCCCACCTGATAGACGGACTCATGGGTTGGCAGCGAAAGAATGAAGCAAACTTGGCAAACACGACGATCTAAACCTAATATTACTTGAGAGCTATGTCAAACAACCTATGAAGGCTCACGTGAAGAGACATGACTGACGTGACCTACGATCAACGCACCGTCGCGCAGGTGCCTTATGGCAGGACACGACTGTGATGTGACTAAACCATGATTAAGAAGGTTGCACCAAACACTCTGAGAGTCGATGCAGGAGACGTAGGCTGAGTACATGTGGAAAAGCCTCCCCCAGACACGCTGCAGAATGAATGTGGAGTGCACCTGATACTGGCCCAGCTCTTACTCCACGGACTAGAGTGGCATGAACTTGAAACTTGGAATGAGCCTGTCCGACACAATGACAATTCGTGCTTGAGTGCGAAACTACACGCGTCCACAAAAACTGGAAGTGAGAACTCAAGAGCCGGGGCTGCTACCTGCGTTTGCGGTGGGGTTTCATGTTAATGGTAGAGATCTGCTCAGAGACGTGGCGACCAAGCGCAAGCTCATTGCTATAGAACTTGGAAATCAACTTTACAACCTATGCGATGGGTGTCGGGGGCACTGTGAGGTGTGAAGGAGTCGTGCTTGTGGATCAACATAAACGCCGACCGCCCGAAGCCGTCACAACCCGTGACCCGTCTTTCGTCAGGGCTCTTGGCTGCGCTGCGCAGTGTGTTCCTCCTCTTCGCTCGCTCCCTCAGGCTTCTCAGTTGGGCAATTTGCTGGACACGCACGCAAACTTAATGACATCGCTTGAAATGCACCCACACGTCACGTCGTCTACGCTAGTTCAGTCCACCTACTTTGCTCTGCGCTGAGCGCGTCTGCGGCAGCTCGCTCTCGGTCGTGCAACCAGCCCTGAGCTCCCACCGCTACGATGCCTCCCACGACAGGCACACGAACCTCCACACGGCAGGGCCGCGCCACTGTCCGCCCTACGAACTACTATGCACGCGGCTTTGCCGGCCGTCTTGCCGCACATGGGCTGGAGCAGACGCCCGAAGCCTCCAACAGCGCGCCCGGCTTTTTCCCCGCCCTCACACACTTTACCGGCGCTGTCGATGCCTTTCCGAAGGAAGTTATCAAGCACTTCTCAATGTTCAAGGAGGTCGAGGCCAAGCTCCACGACCCTGAGCTCCTCCTGGAGGAGCTGCTCAACGAGATCGCTCGACAGCCCATTACCACGAACGCCCAGCGGCGCGCAGTGGAACAGAACGATGATGACGCAGTCCAGAATGCGAATGTAAGGATCCCAAGTCCCGACTGCGCGACCCGAACGCTGACACATCCCAGCAGCCTCCTACCGACTTCGCCAGCCTCTCTCCAGCGGAGCAGGCTTTGGTCAGGAAGCGCCAGCTCTTCCTGCGTTTGCGCATGCTCATCCAAACAATCCTCCCGACTCTCGACGAGAAGCTGGTCGTGCTCCAGGGCGCGAAAGCCACGAAAGAAAAGGGTCTCACGCGCATGACGCACTCATACTCGCAACTCGATGCCGAGATCAGCGAAGAGGCGCGCTACGGCAGTCTCACGCATTGGGCATACGCAGATAAAGAGGAAAAGAAGAAGGGTGCGCCAAACCACGAGCGGCAACGGCGTGAAGTAGCTGCTGCGAACAACCTGGCCGCAGCAGCCCAGCACGTTCATGACGTGGACTCAATTGCAGCGAAAAGCGAGGCTCGTCGCGAGGCGATATTGGCTAAGCGCAGTCGCCAACAGCAGGCCGACTCCGATTTCGACGACCGACCAGCGGCGAAGAAGCCACAGAAGAGAAAAGCCCACGCGCCTGACACCTCAGCAGCAGACCATCGAGCTGTTGGTCTGGGCATATCGGGCAATGTTTCGGGACAGAGCAAGAGGAAGAAGACTGAAAAGGCCCTGACAGCAGCTGCGCCTTCATCCGCGCCTATGGAACGCTCAATAAGCGGTGCTTTGAAGGCTGTGAACAACACCGCACGAGCAGGCTCCAGTCCTCGAGCAACACCTAGCATCGAGAATGGTGCCAATGCCAAACGAAAGCCGCGCACAGCTCCTGCGCCTACTCCTCGCAAGAACCAACAACCTACCTACTCTCCTCCGCCCGCATCCTCACCACTCGCCGCCAACTTCGCCATCAACAAAGCTATCGCAGGCGCTGCAGATCGGCCTTTGTCGTCAAGAGCAAGGAAGAATTCCATCGCAAAATCTGCTGCGTCCGGCAGCGCGCCTGAACCCGCACCCGTGCGACGACCATCCACCTCGCACTCAGTTCAGCAAGCTCCAAGCAGCAATGCGATTACCGAGCTCGAACAGGCTGCGGGTATCGTGCGCGACCACGAGTCTGCCCAGGGCGCTTCGACTGCCCAAGACACAACCGAAGGTCCCGTCTATTTGTTACCGACGGTTCTGAAGCAGGAAGATCAAGAACACATACAGAAGGTACCTGAGTGCATGGACATCGACACGCCAGCGGCCATTTCGTCTGCGGCTAGAGCTGCCCGGGCATCTAAGCCTGGAACGCCTGTGGTAGGCTCATTCCCTGAGATACCCATGGCGCGCAGTCGCAGTACTCGCAACGCACAGAACGGCAATTCGAACTCGAACGGCTCCTCGGAGACCAACAGCACAGTAGCAGGGGCGGTGTCGAAACGAAGCAACAAGAAGAGCGGACCTTCTATCACGTCAGCGGTCGACTCACCCGCGCCTAAGCCTACACCAGCTGCACAATCGAACCCCCCCTCCTCCGCTACGAGCTCCGTCGCCCCCGAGCAGGAATACCAAGATGCAGAGACAGATGAGGGCGATGACGAGCCGCGGTACTGCTACTGCAATGAGGTGTCGTATGGGCAGATGGTTGCCTGTGACAACGACGCGTGCCCGCGCGAGTGGTTTCATCTTCCCTGCGTGCAGCTCGAGAAAGCGCCCGTTGGTAGGACTAAATGGTTCTGCAGTGACGAGTGTCAGGAGCAGCATGCAAAGGCCAAGGCAAAGGGGAAACGTCCGGGCAGTAGTAGACAATAGGAATTCGGAAGGAGTTCAAGGCGTTCTGGGACGGGTCCACCGGCGAGTGGGTCTAGGCCAGGCCCGAAAGGAAAGGGCACGGCTAAGCTTAAGGATATCTGGGTTGGATGGAATGCTCTTTGAAGCTCCCATCTGCTTTTTCTGGGTTTGTGGGTTTTGCGGCGTTCAGGTCCGGGGTGTTCCGACTCCGCTCATGATTATGACACCTGGAACCGACTCCATTGGAACAGGCATGTGGGAAGGTATTCGGTTTGGGGCGTTTGTTCGGCTTGATCTTCTGCATGGCCTCGCAGTTGGGCATCTCCACGCCTTTCTTGTGTGTACGGTTACATGCGCCGCCTCATCTTTTAGAGAGCGAACCGCATTAGATCTGTTCCTTTCACGCATTTTCAAACATGAACAAACAGCGCATACATAGCGACAGCGAAGTGTCACGGCCGCAACCATTAAACACATGCGTAACATAGGCAACGCATTATATGTAGCGATCGCGCTCGAAACACCATCCTTGCACGACTTTTGTAATCGTCAATGATAATTGGTCACACGACAAACGCTCAGCCTCAGCGTGGACCCTGTATTTGTCTAGCTGCAGCGCAGTAACAACACTCACCGCCACCCTAAGCTCTTAGTACATGTGTCTTGAGCGTCTTTTCCATCATTCAGTCTTTTGATTCCAACACTGCTTCAGAACTCTCAATGGCACCGAAGAACATCCCTACCGCTGAAGAGCAGCTTATTGCGGAGCCAGAAGGCGGGGCACCAAGCTCCCCGCCAGATCTCCGATTCCTGCATTACAACGATGTTTACCATATCGAAGCTGGAAGTCAAGAGCCAGTCGGTGGTTACCCACGATTTCAAACCTTGATCAACTATTATAAAGGCGATGTGCGGTTTGAAGGGCAACCAAAAGCCCTGACGTTCTTCTCAGGAGATGCATTCAATCCAAGCATCGAGAGCAGTATAACGAAAGGCAAGTGGAAGGCAACGAAAGCTTCAGCATTGAGGATTATACGAGAACTATTTTACTGACCTCATACAACAGGCAGCCACATGGTGCCTGTGCTCAACACGATAGGCACTGATGTATCTTGCGTGGGGGTAGGTCGCATGACACCTGTCAATGCTCACATGGCTGACCACGTCTGCAGAACCACGACCTGGACTTCGGTGTAAAGCAGTACCGATACCTGACCTCCAAATGCAAGTTTCCGTGGCTACTTGCAAACGTTTTGGATCCCGCTCTCGGTGACAATGTCTCGCTCGGTAACGCAAAGAAGACAGTAATGCTCACATCGTCCAATGGCATCAAGATTGGTGTCATTGGGTTGGCAGAGCGAGAGTGGCTCGACACAATCAACGCACTGCCTCCGGATATCATCTACAGGAGCGCATCGGCAACTGCGAAGGAGCTTATTCCGGATCTGAGGAAGCAGGGTGCTGAGATCATTGTGTGTGTCGCCCATCAGCGGGAGCCTAACGACAACAAGCTCGCCGAAAACTGTGGTAGTGAGTACATCGACCTTATCCTGGGTGGCCACGACCATTACTATTCATACAGCCTAATCAATGGTACCCATGTCCTCCGATCGGGAACGGACTTTAAGCAGCTCTCCCACATCGATCTCTGGCGCAAACCCGATGGTAAAGGTTGGGACATGAAGATTATACGACGCGATGTGGTGAGCAGTATCAAGGAAGACGCTGAGGCTCTCAAGCTGGTCGAAGAGCAAACCCGCGACATCAAGAAGCGACTGGACAAGCCTGTCGGGTACACGGCTGCACCGCTAGATGCCCGCTTCACAACTGTTCGAACGAAAGAGTCCAACATCGGCAACTTTGTGTGCGATCTGATGCGCTACTACTACTCAGCCGAGTGCTGTATTATGGCTGCTGGTACGATCCGAGGTGATCAGGTCTACCCGCCTGGTGTACTGAAGCTGCGAGATCTGGTCAACTGCTTTCCTTTCGAAGACCCTGTAGTCGTCCTCAATGTTACCGGGAAGCAGATAGTTGAGGCTCTAGAGAACGGTGTCAGCAACTACCCGGCGCTGGAGGGCAGATACCCACAGGTCTCGAATATCACGTTTGACGCCGATTACTCCAAGGCACCAATGTCGAGAGTGTCAAATGTTACGATTGCCGAAGAAGTTGTGGGTAATGAGCGGGTATACAGGCTTGCGACGCGTGGCTACATGGGCCGCGGCAAGGATGGGTACAAATCTCTGCTCATCGAAGAGGAAGGAGGTACCGCTGTAGAAGTTGTCAGTGAGGAGAACGGTGTGCTTATCTCCACTATCCTACGACAGTACTTCATGTCGCTGAAGGTGCTCGGCAAGTGGAAGCGCTGGGGGAAGTCGATGGACAAGAGGTTCTTGAACATCCAGACAAATCTCCAGGAGAACCATAAGCACGGCTTCCATGAGCCGTCACCGACATCCCCATTAGAAAAGAAGAAGCCGCAGTTGCCCGGCCTCGACCGAGTTGTCAAGCAAGCTCAGGAAGCAGCTGCCGGGAGCGAGTCCGAGGATCCGGATGCCGACGAGGATGAGGACGATGGCGCAGAGTACGACGGAAGAATACCAATCACATTCAACCAGCAGGAGATGGATCTTCTGAGAAAATCGCTGCGCAAGTGGATGAGGCTGGCCAAGCTGCAGGACTCAGCGAAGCTTTGCGACGAGCTCGGCCAGGAAGAAATCCAGGTCAACTGGACAAAGGCGATTGCGCCGAGGTTAGAGGGCAGAATCAACGATATTACGCCCGCAAAAGCGTAGTACTGTAGTAGTGCACACATTAGGTAAAACGACAAGAGAGGTCTTCAGAGCCAATAATGAAACGCGCCATCACGTGCACGCGTCAATGATTTGGTTTGAGCGGATGTGACATGATGCAGGCGGGCGGATACGACACCCCTACTTTCCACACTTCGCAAAGTTGCCAGTTCCGGAAAGTATCCCAACCACAAGCCCCACACCAGACTTTCATCATCACATGTCGATCTTCAGCCTCCCAAAGGAGCTGCGCCTGCAAATCTGGTCGCTCGCATACTTCGCCTCACCGCCTCGGCTCGTGACATTGCGCACCTCGCCCCACAACGAGCAACACACCGAATCTACCTTCTGTCCACGATACTCACCCACGCCAGCGCCAACAGTGTTCAACATCTGCCGCGAATCCCGGGCGGAGGCCGAGTACGAGGCGCGACGTCACAGGCACCTGATTAGCTTACCCTCCCCGCTCGCTTCAGAGCCGCAAGGGTTCTATTTTCGGCTCGACACGGATGTCTTGTTCATCGATCTCGAGGCGGGGAACAAGCACTTCGACGACTCGCCTGATGCCGGGCTGCTGGCCCATTTCCTGGAAGCGGGAGGGTGTGATGCGGATGCGCTGAGGAAGATTGCGATTACGCAGATTGTGCGTGTTGCATTTGTCGACGGCGCGTTGAGCAATTGCCTGAGGGATTTCCCAAACATCGCGTATCTGGTCATGGTGCTTGATCTGAGAGATATGCGCTCGGTGCAGGAGAAGGAGAGGTTTGTACTTGCTGCCAGACGCATTGTTACGCAGTATCGGCTCGATATGCGGATCAGGGCGAAGGCCAGGGGGGAGGTGTATGTGCATGATGAAAAGCGACTTGATCTTGATTTCGCCCTACGGAAGGATGGAGAACTTGAGGTTCTGAACAAGAGCGTCTGGGAGGGCTGGGGCGAACTGGAAAGAGGATGGTGGAAGGAGGATGTGCCGCAGAGGTACATCGATTTCAACTTCTGATCATGTGGTATTTGTATTACATTACAGTCTGTCAACGCCTCAAGCATGCCCGGTGCGAGGCTATGGAATCTCAAGGTAAATTCTGTCGCCTTCCTTCGGCTCTTCCAAATAGTCATTTGGTGTGTCGGTCGGCAGCTGATGCTTCTCGGCCCAGTCACGGACAGCGTCGAAGTTCCTGCAGGTGTGGATAGTGTTGAAATCGACAAACGGCTCGATGGCTGAGTCCGGCGGCTGGTACCAGACTTGGCCCAGCACGCCAATGTCGATGCTGCACATCAGCTGCTGGCGGATGATGTCAAGGCAGTGTGCTGCGGAACAAGTAAGCTTTCGTTACTATGTCAGGGTTCAATTGAAGCCGACTTACTGACGTGTGCCTTCAGGATATGATCATCGTTCGCGAAAGGCCCCATCTTCATCGCCTTGTAGTATTCGATGTTCCAGGATAGCGACTTCCGGAGCAGGTTCAGGCAGTGCAAGTGGTGCAGGCCCTCTACGTTCGCAGGAAAACCGCCACCGTACTTCTCCTTGATCTTCACCTGATCGGCTCTGATGTTAGATTTTGTGGCTTCGGAAGCTGGGATGCGGACAGCGCTGAAGTCTGCCCCGAGACTCTTCCAGGCTGCATCGACCTCGGGACCGGCATCTTGCCGGAAGGCATTGAGCTTCAAGAAGGATCCGTTGAAACGAACTTTCTCAAATTTCATGTCTGCTTCAATGACAATTGGAGCTGAGTTGAGTCAGTGGCTGGTATACTGCGTGTCTGGGGCTACAACATACAGTATTGTGAGATATGCCGTATGCTGAAGGCATCGGCATTCAGTCCTTGCCGTCCAGCCCAGGCACCGAACAGCGCTGAAAGTACTGCTGTGCAGAAGATCATGATAGCTGTAGTTACCCATGACTGGCGTCTTGAAGGAGTTTTTGTGGGGTGTCCATCGAGCGACGAGGTTTCGCTATGAGGGAGAAAGCTCTCGCTCTCCTCCATCTTGACTGGACTATACGATTCTGCCCGCTTCTGTGTCTTGATGCCAAACATATTGTTGCTTTAGACGAAGAGAGATTGCAAAGAGGAAAATACTTGGGAGGAAAACGACGACAAAGACCATGAATGTGCTGAGCAGCAGGGGTGCGACTTTTGCAGCAAACCTTCCAAGGCGATTTATTTTTGGGGCTATACGAATAGCATCGAAGATATCGCTGAGATGAATAAGCCTGAAGCTACGCATCATGCCGTATTGTAGAGCTACCCCGCCAAAGCTGATCGCAAGTGCATTCGCTAGTCTACAAAACTGAGCTGAATGAGTATCACGCCTCATAAATAGCGCATGCTTGTGGCGCTACGGCTGATTCTAGCCGGATGCTCGATCAGATCCACGATACTTGGTGCGCAGACGCTTCTGAAGTTGCTCATCTGTTCCACAACTCCACTGTAAGCCTACGCCAAGAATGCTCAGCCTCAAGATTGCTCACATGCAGCAGAATCACATCCAACAGCACACTTCTTCTTTGTCGCGCAATAGCACGCCGTTCGTAATACCATCACGACATTCGCCACGATAGCTTTGGAATCGTGTTCTTGCGTTACCCTGCATGCAACCTGCATCGAGCTACCGCGTAGCAGCATACGCGAGAGCTGACAGATACCCACGTGATATCCTCACAACCACTCACGTCCGTGCAGTGATTAAGACCTAACCGGAGATATTCACAAGAACGCTATCGGGCATCGCCATGCGGAAACCCCGGAAAGAGCATACGAACAAGACCTGCGCTATACAGCTACCAAGGGCAGCTAGCTCGGTCTATTTTCAGACTACTAGCACGCCCTTCACCACCTTCCAGTGCAAGACATGGCTATATGCGTCTGGATGCACGGCAAGCCGACGGCTACTCCGCCCCCATCAGGCAAAACCTTGACGTCGTGATGGCATGCGCAAGCCATACGAGCACTAAACATCCCGCAATCGATAAATCCAGCGTTAGTGCTGCACGACGATGACTTCGTCAGTGAGCAACACTGAGTCTGTGAAGGATAGCACCGCTGATCGGTCTGACTGTCCAAGACAACGTTAGCGAGGTTAAGCTGAGTGACGGAGGCCTCGATATACGACCATGGAATCAGTATATGAAGCTCTGCCCGCTTCGCACTGGAAGCCATCACGCCACAACAACTCAGAGGTTCTATCTCGAATAACAGCCTCGGATCATTATTGTCTTCATTTCTACATTCACACTCTTCAAGATGAAGTACGCGTTCGCTCTTCTCGCCCTTGCGGCTGCGGTCACTGCCGCCCCCACCGCCAATCCAGATGCCCAGCCTGAGGCCGAAGCAGCACCCACTGACACCGGTTACGGAAAGTACGCCAACTACGGTATGCTGCTTTCTCCCAATGCTATTCGAGGTACTGACATCGTCCAGGCTCATACCCACCACCCAAGGGTGGCTATGGTAAGTATGCCGACTACGGCAAGTACGGAGCTGCCAAGCGCGATGCTGAGGCTGAGGCCAATCCCGATGGCTATGGGAAATACGCCGACTACGGTATACCTAATGATAATCACTCTTGAATGACTATAGCTGATCACATACAGGCAAGTACCCCCCACCG
>NW_022984783.1:707771-740739 GCF_010094145.1 Didymella exigua CBS 183.55
AAGAACGGCTACGGCACATACGCCAACTACGGCAAGTACGGTGCCAAGGCGTAGAGCGCGAGGGAGGGGGACAGAGGGTGCGCTGCTGGGAGTATACGGAGTTAGTTTACGATGCTTATGTTCTTATGATTCAGACGATAATGACACATTCCTTCCCCGCTGAGGGGTAGCGGTTCTGCCGATTGCCGAACGTGTTGACAAGTGCTTCCATGTGCTCGAGTGGGTGCGTTTCAACCACGGCTGACGGGTTCCTCATCACTGTTCCGCAGCATCACTACAATCGACAGACAAGTATCAAGATCCAAGCCAAGCAAACACGTCCATCAGCCTTACACAGCACCCACGTGTACAACTCCAGCAAAGCCAACTCAGCACCCGACCACCTCCCCTTCCCCGTGTCCGTCCGACCATCAATGGTCTTCAGCCATTCATCCTCAAGGCAGAGCCGAAAGACCCGACTACGGCGAGATGGACGTGTAAGCGGTGGTAACTAACTGACTGGGTAGTGCGTATGGGCGGTGCGTATGCAACCCCGACGGTCGCGGGACGACGCACTGCGAGTGAGGCACTGGGGGTCTCCACGACACGTACAATGGCGTTTAATCCTGCGGACGTCATGTGAGGAACGCACGATGGCGCAGATGCGTGCTTCGCGCAGCACACCAAATCTTCATAAGTCATGATGTCTATTAGAACGCTAAAGTGCCGAAGCGCAAGCAAAACCGCCCATATACACAAGCCCGAAGAATATTCACCCCCCCAGCACCACTAATAAGCATCCCCAAACATATCCTGGGGACTCTTAACCATCTCATCGAGCCTACCCAACCTCTCGCCCTCCCTGCGCCTTCCCTTCCTCTCCTTCTTGGTCACCAGATGCGGCGTCACAGGCGTGATGGGCGTGAACGGCATGTACGGACTATACGGAGTAAACGGCACCCCCGTGCGGGGCGTCTGCAGGGCCAGCTTATCCGGGCGGCGGTCGAGCACGGTGGTCTGGATGCCCGGGGACGGCAGCGGGGCGTCGGTCTGGTAGGCGCGGAAGGGGAGGTGCTTGGTTGGCGTCATGGTTGGGGAGCGCGAGATGTTGATCCTGGGCGCTGGGGGCGGGGCGATGGTGAGGCCGGGTCCGCGCTGCGGCGCGGGCGAGGGGAGCGGGATGCGGAGGCTGTGTGCGCGCGAGATCTCCGCGGGCTCCGTGGGCGAGTACGGGGTTGAGGGCGACGTGGGCTGGGTTGGGGGCGAGGGCGGCGCGCCTGGGTCCAGGTAGAAGCGCGGTGAGAGGGGGGTGCGGGCTTCGTCGTCTGCGGCAGCGCCGCCGTAGCTTTGCATTGGGCCGCTGATGCGGAGGTTCTTGAGGTTGAAGCGAGCAGACTTGTCGTCGCGCTTGCTTGCGCTTGACAAGCGGGAGACTGGTTTCGAGAGAATGGACCGCGGTGATGGGGGCGGTTGTTCGGCGCGGAGGCTGCTGGTGCGTGGGTATGGCACAGCAGGTGCAGTCATGCTGTTGCTGTAGTCAGGAGGGTAGATGGCTCTGATGGGCGACGTGGGACTGCTGTCGGTTGGCGCGCGGTTTGTAGTGCTGATGGCTGACGGTCTCCGGGACTCATTTCTGATCGCTGGCCGTGGCGGCGACTCTTCAACAGTGGCCCGGCTTGTCTGCCGCGAGTGTTTCTTCGCGTCATGGTCCATCACAGCAGCGTAGAGCCGCTCCATGTCGTCCTGCGCACGCACTCTGTCGGCGTCCAGCACCTTTTGATCGAATGACGTCGGGCTCTGGACGACTGGGCTGACGGGCGTGCTTCCAGAAAGCGACTCGGGGTCCTTTTTGAACTTGCGCATCCAGCTGGTGGGCGAGCGCATCGAGCTCGGGCTGATGGGTGTCTCCATGGGCGGTTTCATGGGCTTCAATTCCATGGGCGGTTTCATGGGCTTCAATTCCTGTTCGAGCTCCAGCGCTGGCGGCGGCTCCAATGCTCTGCGTCTCATCCTTCTCCCGATGGTGAGGAGCAGGATGCCCCAGATCAATACTGTGAAAACGTAGCCGCCGACAAGACCGCAAATCTCGTACGGCAGTCTCTGCTCGTTCCTCTCGGCGTAAAACGACGCCGGGGGACCGTCGTCTGGACTTGGTGCAGGGTCGTTGTAGTTATCTTTGAAGTCGTATGGTGATGGCGAGGCGGCAGTACGCGCAGCGGCAAGGAGGAGCGAGAAGAGAGCCGGAGGTAGCGCCCTGCCCAGCATCTTATTAAACTGAAGGTGTAGGAGGAGAAGGTTACTATGTTCCGAGGGCGTCTTCAACGAGCCACAGACTGCCGATCTGACACTGAGGAATCCGGCAGTGAGGAACCAGGGAGAGGTGTGAGACGTAACAGCAGGCGCACATGGTGATATTTGCACAGCGGCTGGCCAAGGTCTCCGGGTCGACTGAGGTGTGATATCGAAGACATGGGTGGTGTGAATGCTGATTGGAGAGGTTGTTTCTTGAGCGACAGCATGGCGTCCAGTGGTTGCTCGTTTGGAGGCGCTGGAGCGGGGTCGCTAGTGGCGGGCTAGTGCAAGTGGACCGGCATGGTGCAAGTGGATCTGCATCCGCACTGCGACGCCTGGCTGGCTCTGATAATTCATGCGAGTCGTGATTCCAAGTGTGACGTCCAGGGTCGTGAGAGTATTGATGATTTTGATGTTGATGATTTTGGTATTGATGATATTGATGTTGATGATATTGATGATTTTGATATTGATGATTTTGATGTTGATGATTTTGGTATTGATGATTTTGGTGTTGATGATCTTGGTATTGACGATCTTCATGTTGATGATCTTGACTGCGTCCAGATTGCTCTTCCTCCGTTCGAAATGGAAGCAGCATCACGTTCGGACATGTGCGACTCCAACCTTACAGATCATGTGCAAAACCCACGGCACAGCGCGGCCCGCATGCATGAAGCCTCATCCACGTCCGGATCTGCGCGCCCCCTGCAGGCCAGCGAACCATGTCTCGAAAAGCACATCAACTCGAGCCTCTCATTGGCCGCGCATGGCCACGCCTTAACCCTCTAAGCGCCCGCCTAAGCGAACCAGGACCCAGCACCTCATCACATATATCGAGGCTGCCGATAGGGCGAAACGGTCTGCAAATCGTGTGAAATGGAGCGAGATTCCGTGTGACATGCGATCGCGAGGCAGGCGGTTGTGAACCCATAGCCTGCCACGCTACTTTTGGTAGCTGGATTACATGCGCCCTGGCAGATTGTGGCGCCTGCAATCCCACGGTCTGGACAGCAGCATCAGCCTTGTCAACAGGCAAGTCGATTTCGACCTGACGTCCATGCGCCTGCCCAGCAGGTAGGAATAAAAACTAGGCAGGAATAAAAACTAGGCAGGAATAAAAACTAGGCAGGAATAAAAACTGGGCAGGAATAAAGACTATGTAGGAATAAAGACTATGTAGGAATAAAAACTAGGCAGAAATAAAAACTAGGCAGGTAACCAACCAAGTCAGTCCGAGGTCGCTGCCCACTGGATGGACTGTTGGCAACCGTGGCAGCAGTACGAGGAAAGGGACTCAGAGCAAAGCATGCGACTCCTCGGGTTGATCTCCGCAGGACGGGCGTTCATGCACGTGCGTGTAAACGTGCAGCTATTTCATGCACTGATGAGGAGATGGCGGAGTGGGGCTGTGACAAGTATAGAAGTGGGTTTCATTGACTGCGCGCGCGTGCAGCGGCCATGTATCGTGCCTTGGAACGACGGGACCGACTACCTAAGGGGTATCGCAGTGACACCGGATTAGCCGAAGCGCGCAAGAAATCTGCCGTGAGAAGGGTGTGGGAGCTTACCCTGCGTGCTGCTCGCGTGAGGCGCGTGGTAGTATCTGCCCAGCAACGGACGGCGGTAGTATCTGCCCAGCAACAGACGGCGGCAGTACCTGCCCAGCAACAGACGGCGGCAGTACCTGCCCAGCAACAGACGGCGGCAGTACCTGCCCAGCAACAGACGGCGGCAGTATCTGCCCAGCAACAGACGGCGGTCAGTTCCCTTCGGCCTTTGCAACCAGGGCTTCGTCCAGACCGGTGGGCTCCCACAGGGTTTTGTTCTTTTTGTTCTGCACCCACAGCACGTCGCCCTGGAGGTATGCCACGGCGCCTCCGCGGCCTGTTGCGCTTGCCGTGATTCTGAAGAGAGGCAGACCGGTGAGGTGGTGGGCCTCGCGCAGGGGCATCATGAGCAGGTTCTCTTCGCCGCAAAAGTCTTCGACGACGTCCTTGAACGTGGCCTCTTCGACTTTTGCCGCTGGCCGAGGTGGCTCTTTGTTGGCAGACTTGGACGGGTTGGCAGACTTGGACGGGTCTGGGGCTTCGGGTGAGGCTCGGACGCTCTCGACGCGCGGCGCGGGCAGGTCGGTCAGCCTTGCGTCGCCCAGGTCGAGGGCCTGGTTGATCAGCGTGTAGGCGTCGTCCCAGCACGACGCCACGGACGGCAGGGCGTTGATGTCGTCGCCCAATGTCTCCTTCCACCACTTGATCCATTCCTGCACTTCGTGGAAGACGACGGCTTCGCTGGACAGCCACTGGTGGATGACGGCCAGGAACTTGGGGAAGAACTGCGCCTTGAGGAGCTCGCCGAGGGTCTGATCCGACACGAGTCCTTTCCACGCCAAGACAGCCTCCAGTGGCGCCATGTCCTGCTCGGCGGGGTTGATCTCGAAGCTGTCCCGCAGGTGGCTTGCGAAGCGCGGCACGAGGTGGTTGGTGAGCATTCGATCCATCTCGGCCTTGCCAAAGACTCTCGTCCACTGCTCCATGCCAGCCAGCGGGCCGCGAGCCAAGTCGACGGACTGCAGGGCATGGCGTAGCTTGCGCTTGACGTCGGCGACGAGGCCAGAGCCCTTGGGATCCAGGTCGGCGGGCTTGACATGTGGCAGCCACTCGAGGATCCAGGCGTGCGGACTCGACTTGGACTTGCGAGGGTTCCACTCGTGCACAGAGGTGGACAGCTTGCGGGTGATTTGTTCCAGCAGCCTCTTGGCGACGAACGGGGGAAGCACCCGTCTCCAGACATGGACGAGATGCAGCATCGGGCGGGGCTCCTTGACATGCCACTGCGTCACAGCGGAGCTGACCGGGGGCAGCCACAGCTTGAGCATCATGGTCTCGTAGGATGAGCTTGTCCCGCGCTTGATGGGCGGCTCGTCGTCGAGGTGTGTGTGCGCGAGTAGGGCGTCGGACGGGCGTGTGTGGGCGTCGGACGGGTGTATGTAGGCGTCGGACGGACGTGTGTGGGCGTCGGATGGGTGTATGTAGGCGTCGGACGGACGTGTGTAGGCGTCGGACGGGCGTGTGTGGGCGTCGGACGGGCGTGTGTAGGCGTCGGACGGACGTGTGTAGGCGTCGGACGGACGTGTGTAGACGTCGGACGGACGTGTGTAGGCGTCGGACGCACATGTGTAGGCGTCGGACGCAATCCTCCTGCTACGCGGTTGTACGACGTTGGACAGGTCAAGCAAGGCAGCGGCAGCGTCTTCGAGGGCATCCTCTAGCGGCGACCACTCGGCCATCATCTGCGAAAAGTGCGGGTGGAGGAGGGCGATGGACTCGCGGTGGAGCGGCTTCGAGGGGTAGGCGGCGCGCAGGTCCCTCAGTCCGTCGCAGACCTGGGCAAAGGTGGCCGTGCGCAGGGACTGCAGTCTCGCGGCGAGGTCCCGGATCTCGTCCAGCTGCCGGTCCAGGGCGTCCAGCTCCTTTTGCAGGCCATATTCCTGCGGCGCAATGGCGCCCGACTCGAGCTGCAGGGCCTCGAAGGCGTCGGAGAAGCTGTCGAGGTCGCGGCGCACGCGGGCCTGCAGCGAGTTCTCAAAGGGTATGGCGCCGCTGCCGCGCAGGGAGACGCTGGCTGTCGGGGTCGAGGCGCCCGTGGTCGCGTCGATGATGGACTGCAGGGCGGGCGGCACGTGCATGCCTGCGGCCTCGAGCTCGAACAGCGTCTTCCTCGGGCGCGGGCGCGCTGCACTGCGGGCCTCTCGGGCAGCGCTGGCCTTTTTCTTGCGCGCGCGACGCTCCTCCTCGGACGAGTCGACGTAGTCGTCGCCGTTGACCTCGGCCTTGCGGCGCTCTTCGCGCTTCTGCTGGTCGCTCTTCTCCGACACGATGCCGACGCCGCCCTTGCTCCCGCGCAGGACGACCTGGATGGGCTCTGCGATGCCCTCGCCCTCCTTGCCCAGGCCGCCCTGGCCCGTGTAGCCCATCTTGGCCATCATCTTTGCGCCAAAGCCCGCCCTGAGCGCGCTGCTGCCGCTGCCGCCGCTGCCGCTGCCGCCATGGTCGGTGCGCGGCTTCTTGTTGGCCTCCTGGCGGAAGTTGAACTTGCGCTTGGGCGGGGCGTCGTCCATTGCGGGGGCGGTCGGTGTTGGCAGTGTTGGCGGGCGTGGGTGTTGGCAATGTCGGCGCGTCGGGGTGTTGGCGATGCTGGCGGGTCGGGGTGTTGGCAATGCTGGCGGGTCGGGGTGGTGACAATGCTGGCGGGTCGGGGTGGTGACAATGCTGGCGGGTCGGGGTGGTGAAAATGCTGGCGGGTCGGGGTGTTGACAATGTTGGCGGGTCGGGGTGTTGACAGTGCTGGCGGGTCGGGGTGGTGGGTGTGGGAATCGCGGGAGTCGGCGGTGCGGCGGTAGATGGTCGCATCCTTCCGCGACGGTGCTGCCAAAGGGCCGACGGTGCTGCAACGCGACACTTTGCAGCCGACCCTCTCCTTTTCCGCAACTGATTCCCGCGACGGACCACCCGCTCTGCCTGCGCTGGCGAGCCACAACAGCGTACCATGGCCTCTCCGCCGCCAGTGTCGCCGCTTCCGCCCGCGCCCGCCGAGGTGCTGCACTCCCCGATGCCCGACCTGCAGTCGCTGCAGGGCGCGTACGTCGGCAACATCAGCCGCCTGGAGGAACACGCCGAGCGCATGAGCGAGGCCGGGTCCGACCTCGACGACGAGATCCGCAGGCTACACGCCGACCTGAAGGCGGGCAGCGATGGCCTCGCCCGCGTGCACTCGGGCCGCAGCCGCAACCTCTCGACGAGCTCGCACGCCAACTCGGTCGTCGACACCAACGGGCCCGCGCGCTGGGGCGGCTACTCGCCCGCGGGCTACGTCACGTCGCCCGCGGGCTCGCTCGCGTCGGGCTCGTGGTCGAACCCGCCGACGTCTCTGCAGCGCCATCGCTCCGGCAGCAAGGCCTCGCGCCTGGGACAGGTTGTGCATCCGGAGCAGGTGCGCGAGGAGCGGGACGAGCGGGGCGAAATGGACGAGCGGGGCGAAATGGACGAGCGGGGCGAAATGGACGAGCGGGACGACAGGGACGACAGGGACAACAGGGACGAGCGGGACGAGCACCGCGGACGCCCCGGCTCGCCCAGCAGCATTCTGGCCACGCCCGTCGAGCACCAGCGCCACGTCTCGTCCTTTACCCGCAAGTACGAGGAGATTGCAAACGAGATCCGCGACGAGATCCGGAGTAGCGACCGCGACCGCGGCCGCGACGACGACGACCAGTACCACAACCGCGACCACACCCACACCCACACCTACGACGACGACACCCACAACGACGACACCCACCACAACGACGGCACCCACCACCCCTACCCGCACTACCTCCCCGACCGCCCGCCCACGGCCGCCTCCACCGACACCACCCACCAGGCACGCACCCTCTGGCAGGACTTTGACGGCACACACGCCCCAGACACGGTCCCCGAAGAGGACGAGCCGGACCCGTCCAATGGCCGCCGCAGCCGCAGCTCGTCCTTTATGATGCCGTCCCTGGGAGCGCCGCCGCCCGAGGAGGGCATGGTCTTCTACCCAGCCCCCGTGCCGCGCATGCTGAACCTGCCCAAGCGCCTGTCTCAGCTGCCTGCTGGCGACGTGGCGGCACGACGGCGCACCCAGGTTCTGGACCAGATGCAGGCCGAGAGCAGGAAATCTGCCCCCTGGCTCAACGCTCCCGAGCCCCCGAAGAACCGGAAGAGTCGGCAGAGCTTCGCCGGCCTGCCTGCACAGCTGCGGGCGAGTGCCTTTTTCGACCAGCAGGCGCCTGCGCACGAGTTCGAGGTCAAGGGCGAGTCTGCCGAGGCCACCCTCGACAGCATCCTCGAGGCCTCTGCTCGCGCCCCTGTGTCTGCCTTCACCGACAGTTCCTTTACCCAGGCACGCGACCGCAAGAGCACCAGGCTGTCCCTCATGGACCCGGTCTATGTAGAACCCCTGACAACCAAGAGGAGAAGCTCCTTCAACATCCTCGACACCACCACAAACTCCAGCGGCGCCAAGCTGAACAAGCTCAAGAAGCGGAACAGCTCTGCAGACATGAACATATTGGTCGCCAGGGCTGCCGAGAGCCGCATGAGCTTGGGCGCTGACCTGGACCACCGGGACGACCTGGACGACCGGGACGACCCGGACGCGCGCGCACGAGCACCCAACAGCCACGACGCGCGAGCACCCGACAGCCACGACGCGCGAGCACCGGACAACCACGACGCGCCGTCGCGACGCACTTCTTCCGAGAGCCACGGCGGGCTCGAAGAGCAAGCCGTGGACGACGAGCCCGACAAGGACGACGAGCCGCACTTCTTCGGCCCCCCAACCACATTGCTTGCTGAGCTCCAGCTGCGCAAAGCAAAGCAGAAGGAGCGGAACATGAACTACGTCACAATGGTCGAAGAAGGCAGGATCACGTCGCACCGGACACTGCTCGACCTCAACGACGACGCTGAGCGGGAGCACCAGAAACGACTGAAGAAGAAGGTCCAGCTCGCGTGGGAGGCCCAAGACGAGGACGATTCCGACGACGACGTCCCTCTCGGGATCCTGTACAAACAGCCTCAGCGGAACAACGACTGGAACCGCCCGCTCGGCCTGATTGCTCAGCGAGAGCTCGAGGAGAACGAGCCGCTCAGCAAACGCCGGGAACGACTGACGGGAGTCCCGATCAGCCGCAAGGCAGCCACGCCCGGCGCGTACGACAGTCAAACACACCTCCAGCTCCCCGGAGCCCTCACGCCGCAGCCAGAGTCCGAGGAAGACGAGCACGCCGGCGAGACCCTCGGCGAGCGAAGACGTCGGCTCGCGGACAAGAAGATGCTAGAAGAGGCTCTGGGCGACGACGTCCGCAACAGCACAGTGAGCGGCGACTTTGCCGCCGAGATGCTCTCCAAGCTGGGCGTCGACGACGCGCCCCCAGCATCAAAAGACGCGCCCCCCGCATCAAAAGACGCGCCCCCCGCATCAAAAGACGCGCCCCCCGCATCAAAAGACGCGCCCTCAGCATCAAAAGACGCGCCCCCAGCATCAAAAGACGCGCCCGACGACGGCGAAGAGGAAACCCTCGGCCAGCGCCGCGCGCGCCTCGTAGCCGAAGCCGAAGCGCGCGGCGACATGCTAAACCCCGGCGAGCGCGGCCTCAAGTCCAAGATGAGCCTCGCCGACGTCCTCGGCGCAAACCCCTACGACGAGCAACACCAGGCGCGCAAGGTCTCCAACGAGCAGCTCATGTCGCACCTGCCCGCGGGCTCGCTGCTGCACCAGAACGCCGTGCAGGAAGAGAGGCGCAAAGCGCAGCGCCTGACGCAGACGATGCGGGCCAGCAGCCTCGGCCTCGGCAATCCGCTCGTCAGCGGCGGCCTGAGCACGACCGCCAGGGACGACGACGACCAGCCGCTCGCGCTGAAGATCCAGGCCTACAAGCAGAAGATGGGCGGCCTGGGCGCGCTCGACCAGCCACGCGGCCAGTCCGTGTTCAGCCCCATGGGCGCCAGTCCGGCCATGAACATGAGCCAGCCCGTCGGCATGGGCGCGCAGAACCCGCTGATGATGGGCGCGCAGAACCCGCTGATGATGGCCCACATGCAGCCCATGCCGCAGATGGGCATGCCCATGGCCATGAACAACATGGCCATGATGAGCCAGATGAGCCTGCAGCAGCCCGCCATGCACCCCGGCCTGGGCGCCCGCCAGAGCTCCATGCCCATGCAGATGAGCATGATGCAGCCCGGGCCGCAGATGAACGTCATGGGCGGCATGCCGATGATGCCGGGCGTGAACATGCCGGGCGCGAACATGCCGGGCATGAATATGAATGCCAACATGCAGGGTATGAATGTCAACATGCAGGGCATGAATGCCAGCATGCAGGGCATGAATGCCAACATGCAGGGTATGAATGTCAATATGCAGGGCATGAATGCCAACATGCAAAATATGAACACGCCCATGAATATGGGCCCGATGGACCCCAATATGCTGCTGCTGCAGCCGATGAACCCGCAGCAGCGGAACAACATTGAGGGGTGGATGAAGGGGATACGGTAGTCTTTTTTTTTTTTTTTTTTCTTTCTTTCCTTTTTTTCCGGTTGCAGCGTGCATCTATCATTCTGTTGGGATTTGGTTGGGAGCGTTGCATTGCATACACGGCGTTGGGTTGGGTTGGGTTGTTTGTAAGAGCGGATATTGGGGCGTATCTCTATTGCTACTTCTGTTACTCCTTCCATTGCTGCCATATGTTCAGAACAAATCGAAGCAGCATGCCGTGGATTGTGACTGTCAGCTTTTCGAACAACTACACCTTGGGCAGATGGATGTGAGAATGGGCAAAGCCAACAGCTGCGGGGGTCACAACAGTTCTTACCTTGGGTCACAACAGTTCTGACCTTGTCTTCTAGCTGCAATGAGAGTACCTCGCCGTTATTCGTCATCCCGACGTTCAGCCAAACAACATGTTCATAGATATCCGGCGATTACAGAGTCACTGGCCTTACCGACTGCCAGCACGCTACTGCGCTCCCAATGTTTCTTGCCGCTGGTATACCGCCCCTCATTCCAAAACTACTGCGATGCTGGATCGAGATCCTTTGCCCCTCCACGCCTCCCGGCTAACCTTGACTCTCTGAGCGAGATTGAGCATAGTCGAGCCCAGGGGGATTTTCGTCGCAGACAGGTGCACTTCTTCCATCTCGCTTTCGCTCAGACATTCCATCAGCCACATTGGCGAGCTCTCGAGCAAGCGTCGGACCTGCTCAGGCGTCGACTCTTCCATCATGCCGGCGAACCACGGGAAGGCCTCAGTACAGCTCTTCAGTACGACCTTGTGCAAGTTGCTTCGAGTTGGGACAAGATTGTCCCTCGACATCAAGACGCCACCTCACCAGCCTGTCCTGCGTCCCTGACACAGGAAGATGCGCAATAGATTATGCTCTGGAAGATTCGCATCGCGATGCGCATGGTGACGGCGAGCACATCAACAAGTTTCTTGGGATAGCATCTGACGGTTAGACTCTGAACGATGGATTCGATAGCGCTAAGAGCAGCGCAGCTGAGATCCGGAAGCAAGCGCTTGCGTCTGCGGAAGATGATCATTCAGGGATCTACCGTCACGATACGAACACAGCTCTCCCAATACTGTCAGCAATATGAAAGGAGATTGAGCAAGTAGTTGTTGATTGATGAATCTATCAAAGTGAGTGGATATATATCCTCCTGTGATCTAAGCACACTAATACACTACGGTACCAGTGTATCCTTGATAGCTGACATGTTCAACTATGCAATACTTCGACATATCAACGTAGTTTCGACAACAACCACCTCTCAACAGAATGGCAACAATGACGGATGCACGAATGAGTCATCCTGCGCACTCACCCATGACAGATTACCCTCCCTAAGCCAGACAGATCAACCATCGACCACCCCGAGCTCGTGGAAAGACCAGGAATTGAAATATCTCACCGACGCTCATTGGCTACAGAGCTTCAGACCGACTGCTCAGGCACACGGTGACGCCTCGACCCGGTCCGCACCTACACACAACAGCCTCACGCCCGGGCATCCCCCAGCATCTCTTCGCGCCGCTCCGCACGCGTGCTGCGCTTGGACCTCTTTCCAGATCCTGGCTTCTTGGGAGAGCCAGGAGCAGGCTTCTTGGGAGAGCCGGGAGTAGTGTTGGGTCGAGGAGTCGAAGGGCCAGGAGCTGGCTGTTGCGGAGAAGCTGGTCGCTGGCCAGCTGGCTTCGGAGGGTTGGGAAAGGTAGGCATTGGCAAGAGAGCTCCCTTTACGCCGGGTTGGAAATCGACAACCTTCTTAAGTGGCTTCTCTTCGAGCGCGTAGCTCACCACGCTCGTCACTTTTAGGTTGCGCTGCGCGACCGGGAATTCGTACAAGCGCCATCTATTCTCTGCAGGCGTCTGAGGATCCGGCAGTGAGTATGCGCCTTCGCCTGTGTTGCGCGAGGTGCGCGTCGCGGTCACGATTATGACCTCTCTTTGCGCGACCTTCGCCATGGCCGCCGAAAAACGATTCACGTATGCGTCGTATCGCTTCTCGTATCCTGGGTCTGCTATTTTGCCTTGAAGCAGGCCAAAACGGGGATCCCGGGCGACCTTGTCGTCCCAGTCTTGTGGCAACGCGTCGTTGAACATGACGGGCTTGGGACTCAGCTTGTCGCGGACCTTCGTGCGCACTTCAATGGTGGTGGCACCAAAGGAATAGAAGAGGGCCGGGTTCTTTTCCAGGGTTCCGCAGGCTATGATGTCCGCCGCGATGCAATCGACGGTTGGAAAGTCGATCTTGGGATCTAGACATGCCCATTTTTTGGGCATCCCTTTGGGACATTTGTTCAACCACTGCGCGCCGGGCGTACAGTCGGCCTGCTTAGACGGCATGCAGCCTGCCATTGCTTTGTTGGCTAGGAGGCCGATGATGAGACCGAGAATGTAGGCTGACATCTTCGGAAGCTTGTGAGAAAGAAGAAATGTACACGGCGTGAGAGTTTAGGGTTGCAGGAAACGAAGATGAACGAGTGGAAAGCTGGCAAGATCCTGCTTGCGCTGTTGGCTGAGGGAAACGAGTGTCGGTGAACGTCGGGTTGAGAGCGCAAGTTCTTGTTTATATACGTATTCTCTTGATATTGCAGCGATATTGCAGGGGCCTAAGCAAGCACAGGTCCACTCAACAGCGTAGTCCGGCCAGGTAATATCCGTACCCAGACCAGATATGAGTAGCTTCAGTGTCATGTGTCGGTCTTCGGATCGAGAGACCCTCGGTCTAGCTCAACCGTTCGATGCTGCTCATTGTCAGCAAGCTCTACTCCGTACTGGTATCAGCAGAGCTAGGCCACCAAAAGATATGTGAAACTGCGAGTGAATGTTCACACAGAACGACAGGCTCATCCTCCATGTGTAGCGCGTATGAGGTCCGTCCCCAGCGATTTATGTTGATTCAACGCCTATGCCTTAGGCTGAACGAATGCAAATAAAAAAACATCAATGCGACATCGTGATGGAATATGGACCAGCAGACCGGCTCCCAAGTGCGTTACGCGTGTGCGGACTCGCTACGATCCTGTGGTCAGTGCAGGAAGAGACAGATGGGAGCAGGTAGGAGCGAACCAGATACGCGATACAGTGCACTGTTGGTGCGACTCCGATGCGGACTCTGTCGGTGTCCGTGTTATGTGTTGTATGGGGGCCGAAACGGAACCGTGCCACACCTGGGCAGGGTGCGCTGCCGAGCTAAGCCTCATTCAGAGACTTGGCCTGCGTTTCGGGGAGGTTCTTAATAGAGATTTCCCCCAGAAAACACGACACCACCTAATAAGAATTCACAATCTTGCTAGATAGCTGGGTTATTGTGTTGCTTAGAACCATTTCAGTCAACTCAAGGCAGCTGGCCATCAAGATCGTTCCTGACTATCAACGCTCATCCCGCCTCCCAGCTTTCAACTGTTCAAACATCGAAGTCAGAGAGGCCTCGCCGTACGCGAGATACACCCACCAAATTCATATCCACGAGCCAAGATGACCTCGCAAAGCCAGGAAATACTCGACGCATGCACCTCTGGGGACGTTGCAGCCTTGCAAAGACGATTCGAGGCAAACAACATACAGAACTCAGACCCAGTGTACGGGAATTCTGCCTCCGGCCCACCGCCTGTCAACTCCATGCTCGTTGCAGCAATCACGCACGGTCACGTCAATGTAGTATCTCTCGTCTTGCGAACTTACTCCGGGCGCAAAGTGCAGTTCACCAGCGAGACAATCGAAGCGCTGCTACACCATCCTAACCTCGACATCCTCCAGATACTCTATGGCTATGATCCTTACGTTGTCTCTTTTGAGTGGGACGGCCATACCGACACCTTCGTCACCAAGGCATGCGAACAGCCACCCGAGAAGATCACACCTTTACTCCTCTGGCTGATTGAACACGATGCCGATCTCGAGGGAGGTCACTTTCCCCGAACACTTTGCAATGCAATCTTTGGAAGCCAGACAATCGGTGTAATCGAGGCCATGGTGAATAAGGGCGCTAGGATGTCAACGCTGGCAATGCGGCAGGCGGTAGTGTGCGAGCGAATTGATGTCATCAAATTCTTCGTGGGCAGGGGGATGAAGGTGGACGCCGAAGATGCTGCATATCTTCGGAGCGAGGCTGAGCAGACTGGGAACGAGGAGGTGGTTGAGACAGTGAAGAAGTGGACAAGCGACAAGAGCTGTGTAGTTAGCTAGTAGGCCAAAAATGGTTCGCACAAACTCAGTCATTATTAGCACTAAAGGGGGCCAAATCGGGCTGCATCGTCAGTGTCTGGGCTATAATAATCTACTAAGAACAAATAAGGGTGCTATGGAGGCAGAAAGACCCCGAACTGAAAGAGGAAGAGAAAGTGGAGAAACATACCCACGGCTGAACCACTTGTCGGTCGCAGAACTACAGTGGCCTTTGGCTGTTCTGTCGCAAAAACTATAGTGTATCCTTGTGTTGTAGCGACTTCTCAACAGGGTGCTTCGGAAATGCCCGTGTCTTCGCGTGTCTTCATTTCGCAGCTGAGGGGCGAAGCGACGAGGCAAGCACTGTGCCATAAACCGACCTTGTGCTCGAAGAGCGGGATATCTGATTAGTCGACAGGGCGCGCTATGGTAGTAGTGCTAAGATATTACACCTAGACCGTGCAACGAACACATTAGAAACTCTAAGAAGCTTTTAAGCAGCGGCACGCGATGCATGCTGTAATAACAGCAGTCTATCACGACAGACAATACGTCGGCTGAATCTCAACACTGTATTAGAAGTTACTATTATGAATGGCGTTTGTTACCTATTATAGTAGTCACTGCCTCGCACCTTCTTCACGTTATCAGCAGGAGCACTTACGACACCGCACGAGCGTCCGCAAGACTGTTAACAAACGCCGACAACGCCTATCACCCACTCTACTTCGTACACCCCACAACCTGCCCTAGTCTAACCAAGTTAAAGCAGGCTTCTGCAGTGCCAAGTGTGCAGTAATTCTACGATCACACAGTAAACACAAGGCTTGCTTTGGTCAGCTTAATTCTCTAAGTTGATTTGCTCCTTAGCTGCGTACGGCTTGGTACGTTTGCGCCAAAGACTCATCATAAGCAGAGTGCAGTAGGGGCGTACTGTATGATTGTGTCTGCAACTTGATTGCGGTTGTCTGCAGATAACGGATACGTTGGTGGCTCTCACTATCTACTCGGCGCAAAATGTTTCTAAATCGATCCCGAGAACGATCGTGCGATCTCAATGCATTCTGAGATGGCAAGGCGTACGCGGAAGCCACTGTCTTAGCCACGGTCTGACAGAGGCTGACCAAGGTGATACCGTTACGTAGAGAAACGATGTGATGGAGAAGTTTATTGGGAATCATGTCATTCCTGTTCTACTGCGGACCGCTCCGTAACTCTGAATACATTCATGATTGGAGACCTGTGTGCTGTGGGTGGTCAGTGTTGTTTTAGGAGTGCGCCATTACGCCTTGCATACCATGGAACGGATCGTGGGGAGAGCAACCACAAGCATTCCTTGTGCACAGACGTTCTCGCTAGACTTCCTCGAGCATGTATAAGAAGAGGCTTTGATCGCTGTATAGACTCCCAACACGCTTCTTGTAAGATTCCAATCATCCAGAGTAAGCCAGGCCATCCTGACACAACGATAGGCCATATATCTAACCATATTCTGCAGAATATCCACATCTTGCAGCCATCTCAACAAAACATCAGATCCTCATCCAAACCCGACAATGAAGGTATACTTTCTCCCTAAAGCATTACGGATCTTGAACCTCACACTTGCCAGTTCCTCACTCTCCCAGTCTTGGCGATCTTTATTCCCACCATCTACGGCGCTAGCGTGAAGTGTGACGCTTTCGTAGACGTAGAAACTTTGAACACTGCGGCTCGGGCACTGTGCACTGCGGCCGTGACCTGTGATGGTACGACGCTGAAGCCCATCCAAGGCAGCGGTTTCGGATTTGTGAATACGCTGCTTCAAGCTACTCTTGGCCAAGGCAACATTTTGACTTGCAATGGGAACTGCCGCTGTGAGTAGAAGGCAGTGGGCTGGGATGATGGGAGATGGTAGAACAGTTCAGACAGCAGGTGAAATTGTCTTGTTCTTGGAATAGTACAGCTGTTGGAACTGCCATTGTCGATAATTCTACTCCGTCATTCCAGAACTTTTAACGTACCTCACGGGCGAGTGGCAGGCCCGGGCGAGTAGGCTGGCGGATGGGTAGGGTATGCTTTTTTACGTTTTGGCTTATAGCTTCTTAACTAGCAGAGATACGCTTACATAATCTATTATTCGATAGAAGCGCCTAGTATTGCGCCTTCTAATAAAAAAAGAATTAGCTGATTCCGCCTAGTATTAGCTAAGTTATTAACACTACCTAGCAAAGTATACCTATCAATGGGTATGCTTGCTAGGTACCCCCCCTTTTTTAACATTTTCTAGCCTCTAGCTTGTGCAGTTTAATAGTTATAACAAAACCCTCTACTACAGAAATGTAGAGGTAGTTTTTCTCTTTCTTTTAAGCCCTATTTCGCTAGAATCCATGTATTATTGACAAAGTTTTGGGGGGTACCCACGAAGGACGTTGGAGTATACCCATTCCGCCAGCCTACCTTGTTGTTCTAAAGCTATAACAACTACTCCTTAGGAGATCTAGCCTATTATAAAGCCTGTCTTGTCAAAGTTGTACGTGTCTTTATCCTAGATGCTATACTTAGCTTTAGTGTTAGCTACTAGGCTAAACTAGCCCTGCAGAACCTCAGGATCTTTACAGAGGGCTCTCTTGTAGTTATACTTGCAATTGAACTTGACTTTAAGCTCTAGGTGTTGCTTAACAAACGTACTAGGCTAGTTTGCGCCAACAGGGCCCAGATTACACTCAGCGCGCAAGGAATTAGCTATAGTAGCCACATCTAAGAGCTAAAGGGAAAATCCTTGCATATCTAGCTTAAAAACATGTTCAACAATCACCTTCTCCTTATTGTTGTCCAGCTTCTGTAAGTTAGCTGTAATATTAGCGCGTGAAGGTTGTCCTGCGCGTTGTCTACTTAGTGTAGCTTAAGGAACCCTGTAGATAGTAGCAGCGCGTTGCAGGGATAGAGTCGCGTCTTGTTGAAGAGCTTGAAGCGCAAGCTGTATCTGAGCTTTATTTGACACGTCTAAATAGTGGTGTTGAGAAGGCATTAGTATGTAAAGGGTGGTTTGGTGGGGGCTTGGCAAAAGTGTTCCACTCGCTCGGTGTTCCACTCGCCCGTGAGGTACGTTACCCCTAACTACAGATAACCTTAACTTATAGGGTAGTGCTACCTAGTAGAGCCCCTATTAAAGGCACGTGCTAATTAACGCTAGGTGGCAACTAAGCAGCAGCAGTTAGAGGAAGAGGCTATAAAAACTACTAGGCGTGAAATTCAGCACTAGAATAAGCTGCTTAAGGCAAAAGAGAAGGAAGATAACTGTGTAAGGTAGTTAAGGGAGAAGGAAGAGCGTAATTGCAAGGCTGCTAAATCACGTGCTAAAATTAACACGCACAAGGCAGCAAGGGCAGCTCAGAAATGTGATTGCAATGCTTAAAAAAGTATCTAATTGCCTAAACAGGCTAAGGGCAAGGCCTTACAGCAATTGCAGTTAAAAATAACAAAGTAACATACTAGTGCTGCTGTATGCAGGCCACGTGTAGTTCACGCGTGTTCCCTAACCCCCCTACCTAGATTAAGCACTAGTAGTCGCATAATCACTGCTACAACTTGAAGAAAGTTAAGGTAGCTAAAATATGCGTAATAGTGTCAGATTTAAAGGGTTCTTGCTGATTGTTGTGATTGATTGATTTGAACGATCGATCTATGAACAGCTGGCTTTTATCCCCCGCTCTTGTGCGACCAGCTGCGCGGTCCATTCCATGCAGTTCCATTCCAGCCGAGCC
Source organism: Didymella exigua CBS 183.55 (assembly GCF_010094145.1). Lineage (NCBI taxonomy): Eukaryota > Fungi > Ascomycota > Dothideomycetes > Pleosporales > Didymellaceae > Didymella > Didymella exigua. The sequence goes on from NW_022984783.1 coordinate 726,052, forward strand.
AGTGTTACGGCCAGCCTTGCTCATATCTGACACACCCCCTCAGCTTGGATCGCGATCCAAGCTGGATTGTGTACTGGCGCCGATTGCAGCGTCTCGCAGGGTAACTACCCTAGCGCCTCTTGGAGCCTGTTCAGTGACAGTTCTTGATAATTTGGCCTCTCTGTTCGCTCTACAAGTTTGAGGTGATTGAGAAAGGCGCCCCATTTGTTCTTAGGAAGTGCCTTGGTGAGGCCATCAGCAGGCATGCTGGCAGAGGGGATGTACTTAACTAAGATTGTTCCTCGTTAGACCTCTTGCCGCAGCCAGTGGTTGTGGATATCCACGTGTCGGAGCTTTGTTTGAAGCTTTAATGTCTCCTTAGTTACTAGGCTGATTGTCTAAGTGTTGTCGCAGTGTATTGTGATAGTCTTTTGTGGTAGATCTACTTGGAGCTCCCTAATCAGCCTTGAGATGAAGATGGCTTCCTTTGCCACCTGTGATAGAGCTAGAAGCTCTGCCTCGGTTGTAGAGGTAGTAACAGTGTCTTGTTTGCTCGCTTTCCATGCAATCAGGCCTCCAAATAGTCGAATAGTGTAGCCTTGTGAGCTCTTGCGGTCAGAGGTGTTGTCAGCGAACGACGCATCGCTCGCGACCTCGAGGTGGAGGCCTCCGCCTTGGCGTAGGGCTAGGTTCTGCGTGCTCATAAGGTAGAGCAGCACTCGATCAGCTGCTGCGTGATGCGCTGGTCCTGGATTCAGCATGTAGCGTGCTAGCCTAGAGGTTGCAAACGCTATATCTGGACGCGTTGTGACTGCTGCAAATAGCAATAAGCCAACCTTGCGCTGGTACTTGTTGATTTCTGCTAGTTTATCTAGGCCTGTTCGTGGTTCTAGCTTAATAGAGGACATTAGAGTATCGTGTTGAGTGTCTTTCTTGTTGATTAATCAACTGATCTTCTCAATGTAGGCGGCCTGTGAGAGGAGGAGTGTGTGGTTTCTCCTGTCCTGAGTAATTTCCACTCCTAGGAACCACTTCAAGTCTTCTCCCCCTGTAAGGGTGTATTTTGTCTGTAGCTCCTGTATAATTAAGTAAGCTAGGTGTTCTTTGTTCTTGGGGTATCTAAAAATGATGTCATCGACGTAGAAGAAGATGAATACTCCGTCCTTTATCATGCAGCAAGGCTTGTGAGGTACTGCCTGTAGGCCTAGTTGAAGGAGGGTGTTGGTGAATTCCTTCTGCCATAGCAGAGGTGAGATGCGCAGTCCATACAGGGCCTTGTTCAGTTTCAGAGCTGTATTTGGCTTCCTGTGGCCGTACGGCATTCTCATGTAGACCTCTCGATCAATTGTTGCATGCACGAAAGCGTTGGTGACGTCGTACTGCTTGAGCTCAAGGTCACGATCTGCAGCGATCGCCATCATCAATCTGAATGACTGGCTAGCAAGCGTCGCAGCGTAGGTGTCCTGTGCCGATACATCGCGCTGCTGGTCTCCTCGGACTACCAGGCGCGCCTTGCATTTCTGCAATCTGTGTTGCTGGTCAAGCTTGTACGTGTATACCCACATGCAGTCAAGGATCTGATGCCCTTTTTGTCTGATCTGCTTGAGTGGTGCTTCTGACCATGAATTCATCTTGTGGTGGCTTTAGAGGTGCTCCTGCTCAGCTTTCTTCCACCAATCACTTAATAGGTGACTTTCTATCTCCTTGTGTAACGAAGGAGGTAGTGGCAGCTAGCTTTCGTGTAGGGCAGTTCCTTTTGCTATCAGCCTTCTAAGCTGAGCCTTGTCGATAATCTTGTCTTGGTAGATACTAATATTTCCTGCTTGGGTGCCTGCCATAAAGGCTGCTTGCCAAGGGATTGTTCTTGAATAGCCGTGTGTGGGGTATGTTGGCTTTCCAGGCCTACCTTCAGCTAGAAAAGCTGCTGGTGGCGGAGTTAGAGGTGGAGATAGATAGATCTCTGCAATCTTTCTTCCTTAGTGATATCCAGGTGGTTCTGAATCTGGTGATAGATTAGATAGTTGCATGGCGTTAGTAGCTGTATCGTCCTCGTAGAACGACTCAGCCTCTGGATAGGTAGTTAGACTTGGTAGTTCTAGCGTCCTTACAAGGGTGGCGATTTCTTTAAGGGTGGTGTGCATAAGGTTGTTATACAGGTCCTTAGTCTTGCTATTAAACACTGTTTGCTCGTCAAAGGTGACGTCACGTGTGCTGATTACCCTGGCCAGTGATAGTATCCAGATGCGATAGATGTTGGAGGATATGTATCTAACAAGATACCCAATCCATGCTTTTAGATCTAAGCGTTGGAGGCGTGATTTTCTACGGTGTGTGTCATTAGACATTGCAAAGGCTTTGCACCCATATGCCTTGAGATAACTGAGGTTTGGTTTGCGGAGTAAAGTAATTCTGCTGTTGCTGAAAGCAGTGTGTGTGAAGAAGATCTCATAGGGTGTCTTCCAGTTGTTACTGTAGTTTGGCGTTCTGTTGTACAGGTATACTGCTGCTCTTGTGACTTCTGGCCACAGTTCCCAGGAGAGGTTAGCATCTAGCCTCATTGCTCGTGCTTTCTCCTTGTTCACACCCCCTGAGCGTTCAGCTCCACCGTTCTGGGCTTGTGTGTCTGGTGCTGAAGGCTCAATAATAATTCCTTTAGTTGCAAGCCAGTTCTGTACCTAAGGCTTGACTGTTGTGATCTCATTGTCTGATTCAATAACCTTTACAGTAATGTTGAAATGGTTCTTTAGAAAGAGGATGAAGTTAGCTAGCTTTGCGATGATTGAAGCTGCTGTGCGATTGTCTGTGAAGTAGATATCCCACTAGAGGCCTGAGAATCTGTCTGTGACGAGCATTTGTGACTTCTCCTTGGTGATAGATTGTACCTCATACGAGTGGAAGTCAATAGCTAGTCTCTCTCCTGGTCCTTCAGTGTTGTTGTTGCGTGGTGCACGTCGGATCTGCCGCTTGGCCTTGGCCTTGCCGCATGCGTTGCACTCGGCTGTAGTGATGCCTTTGATGCGCACCCCCTCAGCCTGTTGTACGAGGTGTTCGATTGCTGCAGGGCCTGGGTGGCCGAGCCTCTTGTGCCAGGTGACTGCAGAGGCTCTCTGCGTCGCTCGTGCTGTCCTTGAGCTGGTGTGCGTGTAGAAGGTAGCGTGCGCAGGTAGATTGTATTCCAGGACCCATTGGCCATGGATTTCAGCGACCTCGGCGATGATCGATCCATCTAATTTCCTGAGAGTGGTAGGCTCTGGCTGGGTGTCCCACCAGATGCCAGACTGCCTGAGCAGGCGGAAGGAGACGAGGTTGCAGAGTAGATCGGGACAGATGGCCACGTCCTGCAGTGTTATCCTTGTTGTCTGTCCTTCACTGCTCAAGTGCAGGGCGATTGAGCCATATCCTATTACCCACACCTTTGTGTTTCCTGCCCAGATAAAGTCTCCTTGTGTGCATGGCCTGAAGTGGTGTATACATTGTGGTGTGTTGGTGATGTGACAGGTTGTGCCTGAGTCTAAGATGAAGGAATGCCTCAGCGGATAGTCGTGGCTGGAGCTGGCTTGGAAAGCTGCGTAGAGATCAGCGCTGATAGTGGCAACCTTCCTGCCCTCGAGTCATTGTTCTTCCTCTAGCTCTTGGATTATTGGAGTTGGTGTGTGTGACTTCTTGATGTGAAGTGATTGAGAGCGAGCTCGGCTCTGGCCTCTCAGTGCGCCAATTAAGGTGGTGTCATGCTTCTTCTTGACCTCTACAAGAGCTTCAACATGCTTGTTTGCTTTCCACCAATCTGGTGCTTGTTCAGTGTTGATATACCAGCAGTCATTGATGCTGTGGCGTTGATCACAAGCAGGGCACTTAGCTCCTCCTTGAGCAGGCCTATCTTCTTGTGCGCGCTTCCTGGGGTTCTTGCCAGGTTGATTGCGAGGTTTTCCTCGTCTAGATGGCGCGTTTTCTGCAATAGAAGCGTCCCTCTCATTGCCCTGGGTGGTTGCACCACCATCAGCGAGATATGAAGCGTCATCTATCACAAAGGCAGCTTTATTTTGCTTTGGCCTAAGGGGATGAGTTGTCATCATGTATTCTCGGAAACGTTTCATCATCTCCTTCCTTGTCATACTGGCTTCATGGCGCATTGCTTGAAACAACGCTGACCATATAGGCGCTGCCTTCTGCACAGCTGATTGGAAGTCTTGTGTGACAGCCGTGATCTGAGTAACGTCAGCCACACGGTATGTCTCTGCTTCTGTGGCAGCTTGGTCATATTCTGCTAGCCATATATCCCATCCTGATAGTCTTATAAGAGGTTTGAGGGCAGCGTGGTATCGTGCTCGTGCGCGTTCGCTCTCTAGGTTGTCGTCAACACCTGTGGTGTCCTTAAGGTTGGTAATCCACTGGTGAATTGACAGACTAGGGAGGCAGCAGGTGCGTTGTAGATGTGGTGCTACTGTTGATTGTATCAGCGCAGTCAAATGCTGGATGCTCTTCTGTTCAATCTCATATTTGCGATAGGTGAGCTTGTATCTCTCAGTAAGTGTCTTGTAATATTCCATGTCTTCTTTGTAAGCCTTCTGGCCCTGAGCTGATAGCTCTGAAGGACGAGAGGCCTCCTGGACGCCGGCTGCTGCATGGTATCCAGATGGTTCTGGAGCTTCTGGGAGCGTTGGCTCTACTAGAAATGGTACTGGATGTTCTGGATCGAGGTTGTTCCAGATGTTGTAGACTGCTGCGCGGGCTTGGATCTGGTTGATCCAGGTTGTCCAGTCGTACTAGTCGCGTAGCAGGATTGTTAAGTCGCGGTGAGGTAGTGTACTCATTGTTGTCTAGTTGGTTTCTTGTATTTGCCTGATAGAGGCAGTGAGACTCTTAATTGTCAGATTTAAAGGGTTCTTGCTGATTGTTGTGATTGATTGATTTGAACGATCGATCTATGAACAGCTGGCTTTTATCCCCCGCTCTTGTGCGACCAGCTGCGCGGTCCATTCCATGCAGTTCCATTCCAGCCGAGCCAGTGTTACGGCCAGCCTTGCTCATATCTGACAAATAGTTAATAGATTAATCTGCTAGCTTTTCTTACAATACTTGCTTTTGTGTGTAGCATGACAACCATGATTCTATCAAACGCTCAAAGGTGGTGGGGTGGCTCACTCGCTGACCCGGCTCATGAGGTGCACGGACACGGTATGCCAACTGGCACGTGCACACGCTAAAGAACCCCACCTGCGCTGATTTGGTCCCGCTTGATCACCGAGGACCTTTATGCGCCGTTCTTGGACATTTTCGCTTTCGTTTCCTCGGGGTTCCGAGCACTGGTACCCACCGCATTTTAGGATCAAATGTCACGGTTTCCTACAGCAGATCCTCACTTTGGAGCTACAATACGGACTGGAAAACCTGAAGGCTAAGCAAACATCTTGCATGGTCTGAAGCCAACGATAAACTACCTCCATCATGGTGAAGTTTCTGGACCCCGTGCATAGAGTTGCACTACCACTGCACAAGCAGTGCATATCAAACGAGCCTCTGGATGCTAGACTGGCGGCTATACGTGAAGCCATAGCGTCAGGAGAAGATCCGAACGAACTTGGAGGCTGGAAGAATCCTGGTGTTGGTCGTCCATTACATTATGCGCTAGACGACTCTGCGCAGCACGATTACACGCAGCTGAAACAGAACCTTCCTGTCATTGAGTTGCTACTCGACGCCGGAGCAGACCCAAGGCTTCCATCCTTAAAACCGGGCCGCCAGTCGCCAATTGAGGAGCTCGAAGCGTGGTTGAGGGACTACAACAAGGGCGACCACTCAACATGGGCACCAGAGGACCTTGAGTTACAGCCATTTTACGAAGCAGCATTGCAGGTCATGAAGAAGGCGGTCTCGGCCCTTGATGGTAAGCACATACCGCACGCAACCCGAGTCGAAACGCTAACGTCACGAGTGTGACAGCACAAGCTACTGCTTCGACTGCGCAAGCTCTGATTGAGACTGCACCTGCTTCCTCTGGGTCTTGTTTCGAAAAACAAAACCCATGCTAACCGCTCTCTTGTATCTTTCCGGGCGGGACGGTTGGACAACACAGAGCGACACCGCAAACGGAAGGCCTGAAAAATGAGAAAATCAGGCCACTTCTCGGGCATGCGGTTGGTTGTTTTGGGTGGGCTAGGGATACGTTCTAGTACAAGAGAATATGGGTGACAGAGGTGTCGTACTCCTGGAAAACCCTTCAGTATAGCTGGAATGAATCAGATCTGCACGCCTTTCTCACGGTCTTGGATCTGTTCTTAATCTCAGCAAGTCTCTGTATTCGGAAGCCATCATACAGCCTAGCGCCTTGACTGCAGCATTAAGAACATTGCCAATCTGAAGACTTGAAGCCCACCACGCGCGCTCCTACTCAAGACTACACAGCGATCTGACCCTGGGCTGTTCTCATGCTGCTCAGCTAAGCCATGGACTATTCTCCGATTGATCAAGCGCCAGTCATGTACTTGACCGACCTGGTAGCAGTACCAAAACGACAACATTATCTTGAGTGAAGCGAGGGCTCATTGCTTTGGTGGTGTTTAATGGCTCTGCTCTCTAAAGCTCGCCGTGGTATCTTTGCTATCCATTGAAATCACACCGTTGCTTGATACGGCATCTTCTGATTGTAATCACGGACGACTCATAACGAGCTGACCATATCATATTACAGAGAAGAGAATAGGAGCTCAAGACAGGATACAATTTGTGCCTACAAGAGCTTCCCAAACGAGTGTTGCTAATATGGAGAGGTTCAGAAACCTCCCAACCGAGTGAAAGTACAAGATCCAGCCTACGCCGAGCCAAGATAGCTTAGAAGAGATCGTTTCTTCGAAGAGAAATTCGGTGCCCAGCGGTCCTGCAAGGTTTCAGTTAGCATATGACTCATTGCGAGGATGCCGATTCCCGTAGATGCATCGAGTCGGTTCATGGAATTAAACACAACGCTCCGAGGCTGTACTTACCGACATCATAGGTATATTGATGGCACTGTTTGCTTGCTTTTGCATCACCCCATCGACGTTGTTGACTTGAGCGCCAGCCCAGACTTGATACGCGGCCATCTTTCCATCTTTGAAGATATCTGGGTTATAGGTCAAGAAAACTTTGCCACTCGCTGTATCGAGGTTCGGTTCAGTCTCTTCTTGGTCTGCCCAGTTATCTTCATTCCTTGCGTCGTATAGCTAAATGATAATATCTGTTTTGGAAAGCCCTAGAGCTCCAGCAATAGCGGTAACAAGCTTTGCTTTACGGTCCGCGTACTTTGGCGTTGTACCAGCTAAGAAGGTTGGCGCAAAAATGGTTACCGTTGCAGAATCATTAGGCTTTGTTCTTTTTTACAACAAGAAACAGATTTGTACCTTGACATTATTTTCTTTCGAGAAGCAGTCCTTCGGCGTGATCTGAGGGAAGCATAGGAAGGATGGGTTGTTTTTGTCGCCCTTGACCAACGGGTCAATGACAATGTCTTGGAACTGTTGATTGGACTGCCCTCGCTTCTACTAGACCTCCTAATGGTGCGACTACACAGGTCAGTTACAGCACACTCTTGAAGAGTTCATAGCTTTACTATGTACATTCCACACTGCGAAGTAACAAGAACAGAAGTGTACCTAAATAAACCTATCACCCTGGAGAAATATGCACCATCCTTGAACTCCAGAACTATAGCTGTTGAGACATAGCCTCCACCAGCATCTGCCAAGTCCACTAAGAAAGGCTCTTTGATAAGAAGCTCTGGATTAAAGAATTCTTTAGTGAATGCATCTAATCCGCTGGTTGTTGTTTTGTTCAAGAAACCTCAAGTAGGGTCAGCTATAACTGGGACTGCTCGGCGCACCGTTGCATTGCTTAGAGCAGCCGAGATTCTCTTCCTGAGTGGACAAGCACCACCACCACATGATTTGGGGCCACATTTAATCTCTCCAGCAGGGTCATCATCAGGCGCCTCACCACACCCGCTGTCTCTTTCTTTTTTCTAGATATCGTTGAACGTATTCTTCTTTGCATTTGACTTGCTTCTGAGTGGATTAAATTAAGATGATAGAGAAACGCCATACAGCTTCCTTAGGCCATCAACATCACGCTGACTGGGGGACAGAACCTGCGTAATTGCATCTCCGTTTGGTTTGGTCAAAGCTGATCCCATTTAACTATTGTAGATCATGATGGAATCCCAGTCAGGTTCAGTTGCTGTATTGCTCGCTCTGTACGCAGTGGAGTCCATGAATGGCAAGTACTCTGCCGCGCTGAAGCGATAAGCCTTTGCATATGCTCTTGACGTACACGCTTTTTCAATCTGCTCAGCCGTCAGTTTCTGTGATACACTGGCGTAATTAGCCAGCTTCTCGCATCTGAAGTTCAAGGAGCTGAATATGTTCCCGCCAGCAGCAGCATACTCTGATGACCACCAAGCTGGGTTTTGGTGTTCATGGTAGAGGCCCCATGCATGCTAGATCTGTGATTAGTTACTGTGTGCATCAAAATAGAGAGCAGAGATACTCACACCTATCTGGTGAGCATAGTTGGCTACTAGGTTTTGTTTCCCAATGTCAAGATCAGCAGTCAATCTCATCAGAGGCCCTCTGTTTTCCGGGTCGCCACTCATCTTGTTAAGAGGTGGTACACCAGTAGTACATGAGAGTCCGTCACTTTCAACAATCAAAAGAGAATTCGGTCTGTTTGCGTTGTTTTTGCAGCTGTAAAGTTTGTGTCAGCATTAATGATACTGAGTCGCAACCACATCTCTGTGGTGGACTTACAAGGAGCTGTCCTTCTCCACCCAATCAAACCCTCTTCCGAGCCCGGCATTCTCCCACAACTTTCGGGCTTCGAGGAGGTCTTCAAAGAAGAGTTCTTTCGTAGCCGAGGACTCGAAACAGTATGGGATCTTGCCATTGGGCCATAGGCGGTCATCCACATTTCCAGTACCTGGGTTGATGGTCACATAACGCTTCTTGAGTCCTGGTGCAGGCTTTGTGGAGTTTGTGCTAGTTGTTGAATTCCCTTTCTCAAACTTGAAGAGATCGCCATGAAGTTCAGCGTAACTGGGTTGAGTATAGACAACAGAAGACTCCTAAGCCTGACTTCCTGCAAAGATGGGCTTGGCCACTAAAATGCTAGATATAAAGAGTGTCAGAATTGAAGATGCCATTATGAGGTGTAAACTGTGGTGGAGTTAGCAATACTCAATAGCTGTGAGCCCCTACATACTGAGAGCTTGGTCACGTCTTTACGACATGCCGTAGTTGGAGATGCTCGGAGGAGGGAATTTTGAGAGGACAGAGGTCATCACAATTGAGATGGCAACGCTCACGAGGGATTCCACATCACTCTCTTGTCAAGGCGTCCTAACATGACGGGCTTAGCGTAATCGCGGCAAGTGAAGGCGCGAAAATTGATATTGAAATGAGGTAGGCACATAGCGTCTATCCACCCTACATGGGCTTGGCAATCTGAGTAGTTTTCCGGGCTTTGATCTTAGAAAATTACACGATACCGTATGATAACCTGGACGCTTGATGGCTTACAGAGTGAAGCTGTACTAGCGCTTACGTTGGTCGCCAGCCAACCACGAGACTTGTGCGATGTCTTGACAGGGCTTGATGCGGATTACAGTTCCGTGTCGGTCTGCAGCCGTTCGGACATCCTACAGCAGGTGCCCGCATTTCAACGGGCCACCCCTGCGCTAGCGCAGTTCTTCTCCTGAGCGCCATTTCCACTCTATCCCGCTCGCCTAGAGTTCAAAACACCATCTGGGATCATATTATCTTGATTTTGTCTCCGGATGAGCTGAGGATCGTTCGGCTGAGGCAACTTCTCCTTCCACACAAATCATGGCACCACCTGACTAACTGCAGCAAGACTTCAGACGTGTGACATTTCCGTATACCGGCTTCATGTCTTCTTTGATCATCTGGGCGCTCTATCTCATATCATTACTGCCTGCAACCTCTGGTCATGTCGTCAAACGCCCTCAACAAACGAATAGCAACCGCACAACCTTCAAGCATCTAATCCGCTCGGAGCCCCCACCAGTGCTCCGCCCGCGAAAAGATGGCGATCCAACAGATTACTCGTGGGTGAAGAGCTTGGCCGCCATTAGAGACAGTTTTACGGCTGGGATTGGCGCTGGAAACCATCTGGGAGATGTTTACCACAACAAGGACGTTAATAAAGGCCGAAACAGTTATGCGTGCTCGCGATACGACTTGTCGTATCCAATGCTTATCAATAGCGTCATTGGACCATCTGTTAAAGAATTCCAGTTTCCCGCATGCAGTGGAGACCGCTCTGTACAAATCTCTGACCAAGTCAGTAGTCTCAAAAAGGGTGTGGACATGGTCATTATGACTGCTGGTGAAAATGATCTTTGCCTAGTAAGTTTCTCGGCCAGAGAATGTTGCATTATCAGCCATGGAATAACCATCTACGCAGGCTGGAATGATCATGAAGTGTGTCATGCTTCCTTATGAGGGGGAAGAAACCTGCAATGCCGTCATCAAGAAGGCTCAGGAAAACGTTGAAACTATCCTGAAGTCCAACCTCAAGCAAATCTTGTGGCTCTCAATGACAATATGGCCGAAGATGGTGTCGTCGTATATAACGGCCATGCCCAGTACTTCAATACCGAAAACAACGACTGTGCTGATAAGCAAGTTTGGGCATTCAGTCGATGGCTTCCCCAGTACTGGGGAAAGACAGCACTTACGCTCACTACCGAACGGCAAGAACAGTTTAACAAGCTTGTGCTGACAATCAACAATACTATCAGAGAGGTTATCTATATCTTGCGCGACGAAGGAACTCTGAAATACGAGATTGGTTTCTCAAACTGGGATCCCTGGGTACGGGACGGCGTCAAAGGGCAGATGTGCGACCCATCTTCAAGTGGGGCGTACCCCGATTCAGATCAGCCCGACTTGCAGTTTTTCAAGCCATCCACCAATACTGCTGGGTGGGAGCACGATGAGCTCAGAAGAAGACAACAAGAGATCAATAAGATGATCGAGAACGGTACACTTCCCTTGACAAAGAATGGAATTGATCCAAGCATTTACGACACTCTTCTGTGGAAATCGCCTTCTCCTGCGGCAGAGGCAGTTCACAAAATTAATAAACGAGCCCCCGCGCCACCCGGCTGTCCAGGAGACTCAGATGCGATAACTCAATTGCTGGGGAAATATACGCCAGACATCTTCGGCAAACTCTTCTATCCCAATGAGCTAGGGCATGAAACCATCGCCTCGTTTGCACTCGCAAAAGGTATCGATCTCCGGGCGAAAGTCCTTGGCCAGGATTCCGAAACATGTACTGTCACTGATGAGTTCAAGTGCTGGCAAAAGGAAGGCCGCAAAGGCTATGCGACAGGCGACAAGATGAACGAAAACATTGAGGCTTTCTGCGGCAACGACATCGACGTGCCTGATCATGAAGTTGGCTGGAAAAGAAAACACACTTATTTTACGGGCACACCAGATGAACACACTTTCGTCTTGCAGCTCGGCGCAAATGTTGGCGACTCCAACAAAGACACCTGTGTCGAGTCCTTCAATAGAATCGTCAACAGCTGCGATGGTAATGACCCCGAGAAGAGTAACGAAGCTCAAAGAGAGACAACCGGGCCTCAAGGTTTGGATCGGTTAGTGAAACCCTATCAGTACTCGTCATGTCTCTAATTACGACTAACACAGCTATCGGTGGATGGGCGATGAACGACCCCGGTCCATACCGAACCACATTTTCTGATCTCGCAAAGTCCACTTCGGCACAAGCTTCATTCTTCGAGTCCTTGGTGATATTCATGAAAGCTAATGACTTCGACGGCGTCGACATTGACTGGGAATATCCTGTTGCGGAGGATCGTGGGGGCATACCAGAGGATTTTGACAACTACGTAATCTTCTTGAAAAACTTACGCAACCGTCTGAACAGCAGCGGTCGATACTACGGCGTCACACTTACACTAGTAAGTCAACTCTTCCGCGACATCAATAGAGCTGACTTTATGTTAGCCGGCATCGTATTGGTACATGAAGGGGGTTGACATTGTAAATTTGGATAAATATGTTGACTGGTTCAACATCATGACTTATGACATTCGTAAGATAACTCTTATCATCTGAACAAGCCGCACATTGGACTAATGCCTTTCGACTCAACAGACGGCGTCTGGGACAGCACAGTGACGGCGATCGGTCCATACGCGTATGCACACACCAACCTTACCGAAATCCAACTGGGCCTGGAGCTGCTGTAGAGGAACAACATCAACCCTGCGCGTGTAGTCATGGGCCTTGGTTTCTACGGTCGAAGTACGCGCTCCGAACGCCACATCGGTTCTCGATTCCACTAACGCTCATTTCAGCTTTCACAATGAAGGACCCTGGATGTATGCACGCCGGATGCGAATTCAGTGAGGTCGCAAAAGGCGGCGACCGCACCGGAACACCGGGTGTGCTATCTGCAGCAACGATCAACAAGATCATTGAGAACGGTGTGACTGTGTTGCATGATCTTGAAGCTGCAGCAAAGATCGTCACATGGGATGGTAATCAATGGGCGAGTTTCGACGACGCCGAGACGCTCAAAATCAAGCTGGACTACGCCAATCAGCGATGCTTGGGAGGGTACGTTCAGCTCTGAGCCCCATTTGCATTTTCTTACCTTGGGTGCTGACATGCTTGATTGTAGGACTATGGTGTGGGCAATTGATCTTGACGATGGCTCATTGTTGGCAGCGTTGAGCTCGGTGAGCACCAAGAAGGAAGAAGAAGTACTACCAAGTTTGAACTTCGACACCCCTGGTTTTGGTACAAATTGGGATTTCATTCCTGAGAGTGAGAAGGTGAAGAGAGACGAGCTATAGCGTTATGAGCACGTATTGTAACCTCGAAAATAAAAGTTCCAAGGTTGCTGAAACTCTCATTTCAACTGTATTCTAGTGCCTAATTACTGCCCTTCCGCTGGCCCAATCTAACTTCAGCACTATAGCAGCCATTCAATTAACCTAGACTGTTCTCAGGCATTGATGCATATCTAATCCGGTTGTTCTTCGATAGCTGTCAGGAACCTTCTCCCAAAGGGCACCTACATCGCTCTGACGCTGCAACAAAGCCATGGTTGACTGCTGGATTTGTAGTTCGGACTGGTCTCAACACTGGAAGACTCTGGATGATGGAGCTATTGGTTGTCCGAAGTAACGCAGCAACTGGTGTAGTTTGATAACCGTTAGCCGGTTGGATTAGGGCCGGGTCTCAAGTATCAGCTACAGTGAGAAAATGTGAGAAATTGACCCGCAAGCTACCCTGAAAGATCCATAAGCGCACTGAAGCAGCTGTCTGGTTGGCCTAGAATGCCCTCCTTATCAGCTAACGATACCGGTAGTCGAGTTCACCTGTTTCTGCGGTAGCCTGATGTTGCGGTATCAAGGGCAAAATGTATATAACGAGTGTATTGTGTTGTTCTCCGTTGTTGTTCTGCTTGTATCTTTTCTCTCCAAGACTTGCTGCGGGGTCTGTTTTGATGACATGTTTGTGATGCAGCTTAGGTAAGAAGTGCTCAACAACATGAGGAAGCAGCACCAGACCACCACCGACAACACGTGATCTGCTTCTCCTCTTAACTGTTACACACACCCTCATCCTGTAGTCAATTCGCGACGTAAGAATGATCCTCTTAGCTGTTGTTCTCTATCTTACAAACCTTTAAGCAAACGTCTATAAGCTGTAGCTGCTGTATGAATTCAATGTGCTTCTAACAATAAAGAATCTTTGTTATGCTGTTGGCAGGCATCTAGCTTGTAGGCCTCTAGTGGACGTAGAGTTAATTCTGCTCAACCTCCTAGCAGATCTAGTTCTGATAAATATTAACGTGTTTAAGCTTGTTGCGGTGCAAGTCGGTCCAACAGGCCTCGATCGTCACCTCCGTTGACTACCTTGGACTAGCACGTCTCAGGGCATGTATATATGGTCGCCTCCTAGCTAGCAAGCAACTCAGCGCAGTTTTCCATCGATATACAGCGGCTACGTTTGCCGCAACAAAGCTTAGTGCTAAGCTTGTTCTGCTCCTTTATAACTATGCCCACAGTCTGTTAGTTGTTGCACTAAATAATAGGCGTCTAGTTAGGCTTCAAAGACAGTCCTTTAAACAAGCAGCACCACTCCTCCATCTCTGATCTAGCAAGTGAGAGAGCAAGCAGCTCTGCTTCTGTTGTTGATTTTGTGACAGTGCGTTGAAGTGTTGACTTTCAGTCAATAGTCATGCTTGTTGCGGCAAACGTAGCCGCTGTATATCGATGGAAAACTGCGCTGAGTTGCTTGCTAGCTAGGAGGCGACCATATATACATGCCCTGAGACGTGCTAGTCCAAGGTAGTCAACGGAGGTGACGATCGAGGCCTGTCGGACCGACTTGCACCGCAACAATGCTAAACAGCTAAAATACGTATCCTTAAGAGCTTTAGCGCGTCTCAACGTCGTTAGCAAAGGAGGCATCAGATGCTCTAAAGAAGATAGGATCGCAATAGTCCTGTGGCGTAGTAAGGTGCTCTTGTATCTCTGCCTTGTCAGTGACTTGAGCCTAGGCTGGCGGATGGGTGTAACAGAGTAGGCGCCCTGCCCTCGAAATTAATACTACGTGACTTCTCTGCCTATACCAAAAGGTAAGCACAAGAATACTTAAGCAAGTATTCGTT